>NW_021319205.1:133967-232505 GCF_001605985.2 Dendrobium catenatum | reverse complement strand
TTGTGAAAAGGTGGCCGGCGGGATGGTGAAGAGGTGGCCGGTGGCTTGGGTGGAGGATGGGGATGTCGACAAAGAGAAAATGAAAAGATAACGAAAAGAATAAAACCACGAACCCGGCCGTCTCCAAGGTTGGTGGGTGATACGATTTTCCTCTCCAAGGGATCTCAATTTACGAGCCCGGACCCATCCTGCGGCTGGTGACAACTTCGATTCCTCTCCAATGGAATCTCACTCTTGTCCTCTCAAGAAGAAAAGAACACATTGTGGAAAATAATTTTTTTTATATTAATCAACCATCCCATTACAATAGATTAAGGCCTTATATATAGGCCATAACATGAGAAAATCAAAATTACAAAAATGCCCCTTGGGCCAAGACACTCACATAAACTATCCTAGGGGTAAAATAGGAAAATACATAAAACAAGAGCTAAAATTCAGAAAATAATACATAAATGAAAATTTAAATAATGCCCGTCGATTTACGATGCCGCCTGTGATAGATGCGCTAAATCTTCGTACCGATGTCCGCATCAGGGGCTTAATGGAGCAATCAATGAAGAAAGAGCCTCATAGGGTCGGCGACATATAGAGGGGAAGAGGGAGAGATTAATGGGAAGAGAGGGGAGAGGGTTTCTAATTCAGAGTGATGATGTGGAAATAGAATTTAAAGACTCTGATTTAAATTAATTTGAAATTGGAATTTATCATGGAAACTTTCCTAAGTTGGAATTCCAAATTAGGAAAGAATTTGACATTTGAAATTCAAATTTCAAATTTGGAAACTTGCGGAGAGATGGGTTGGACGGGTGTGGGGAGGTCGCCAGCAAGGTGGCCGGCTGGTGCCGTGGGAGTGGCCGGCGGCTGGCTTCCAAGGAGGCGGCGGCAAAGGCTAGGCTCGGTTTCAACCCAAGGATTTTGAATGGATTTTCTTGTGGTGGAGGGGAAGTGGTTGGAGGAAAACACAAACGAGAAGATAGAATAACTTAACCACGAGCCGCAGACTCTTCCAACGACTGGTGGGCCTTGCGATTTGCTCCCCTTGAGCTCTCTCCCTTCTCTAGCTCTCATGCAAGAAGAAGTAGAAACAAAACACAATTTTCATTCAAATATTCATTAACCTCATTACAATAGAAATGACCTATATATAGGTCCCAACATGAAAGAAAATACAAAGACTAAATTGCCCTCAGGGCTACAACATGACTCAACTCAAACTAGGGGTACAATAGGAAGCCTCCAAGAAATAATATGCATAAACATCTAGAAATATAAACTCTGAATCGTGGCCGTCGATCTGCGTTGTATCCGGCGATACACATGCTTGAACCTCTGATCGATGTCCTCATCACCATGCCACTCCAGAAAATCTATAAATAGGCACTTCATTTCTCTTGAAAAGGGACCCAAGCAAGAAGAGAAGAGAAGAGAAGGAATAAGAAGAGGAGAAGGAAGAAGCTCCTCCTCGACCACCGCCAGAACTTCGCCGGACCACCGCAGGAGCCTCGCCGGACCACCGTCGGAGCCTCGCCGTACCACGGCCGGAGCCTCGCCAAACCACCGCTGGAGCCTCTACGGACCACCGTCGGAGCCTCACCGGACCACCGTCGGAGCCTCACCGGACTACCGTCGGAGGCCCTCACCTTCGCCAGAGGCCCTCACCTTCGTCAGAGGCCCTTACCTTCGCCAGAGGCCCTCACCTTCGCGAGACCACCATCAGAGGTCCTCACCTTCATCAAAGGCCCTCACCTTCACTAGAGGTTCTCACCTTCGTCATACCATCACCTGAGGCCCGAAGTTATGCCATACCATCACCTGACACCCGGACTTCTATTGTACAGTTGTTATTTGTAATCTGATCGCCCTCGGAGACGAATCAGCCCATTGTAATCGACTTATATTCTAGTGGAATCATTTTCAACTGGGCTAGGCCTCGTGATTTTTTCCACTTTCAAGGGTTTTCCACGTAGAAAATCTTGTGTTCTCTGTGTGTGAGCTGGATATCCGTGCAAAGCTAAGACGTATAGTTAAAACTCTATCGCCGCGTATATTCTAGCCCACAACAACATGCTTGAAGACCTATTTATAATAAAAAACCCAAAAAAAATATAAACATCTCAGAATCCCCAAAATCCGCTAAAATACTCTATAAGTTTAAATTTCAGCCTCCTTAATTTTCATGAATATAAAAAATTTCAATCCCAAAATAGTAATAATCAATCCCTGCTATAGTACTCAAGCCAAGACTAAGGGAGCAAGCAACCGAACATTAGTACAGAAGGAAGGGAACGGTGTCAAAGGAAATAGTTCATAAGGAAATGAAAAGCAGCAACACTCAAAATTAAAGAACCAGTAATGTACAAAATTGAATCGCATAAAGCAAGAAAGTAAAATATGATGTAGGAACCCCTAATAAACTATAGTGCCAGCAGAAGAACAGACTTTCTAGTGTAATCAACGAACAGTAAATAAGGAAAGCTATTTTAGCATGTGTAACTAGCAGCAGCTACCAACTGACCAAGCCATAGTAAGGAAATAGAAGATACCACATCCACGGAAAGAATAACAGATTGGAATGCAAACATACCACAAAGAATCCGAGAAAAGTTGAACTGAAATAACTTTGGAACGTGCAAGTAATGAAAATAACAAAATGTCAAGTCCAAATGATGTCAATAATAATTTATAACCACTCCTAAATGATAAAATGATAAAGAAAATTGAAAGCAAACAAACCACAAAAAAATATATGCCTATATGAACAAACAAGATCTTTGAAAAAAAACCAAATGATTAACATATTAGTGTTATTGGTTTATGCGCTTTTATGTTCATCCAAGCATATGAAATTTTAAATTCAAGTTTTGTCAAGGCACTCCTCATTAACAAAGTCATTGAAATAGTTACTCAATTTCACTTTCTCGCTAAGATTCTGCTCATAAATTCACAAGACTAAAACCAAACCTTAAATAAAATCATTATCATATAAAACATCAATCGTGGGAGTGAAATTAGCAAATAGCATCTTATGAATTAATAATTTATTAACTACAACGAACATTATTTATTCTTTTTGACATTCAGGAATAACTTTATCAATTTGATAAATTGACTCACCAATTACAATAGACATGATTTGTTCTACTCTACATTTCAGGACTAAAATCAATGCTTTTTATTGGTTCAAGTTCATAGCAAGAACAAATACAATTTCTATTGGAAATTCAATTTCACGTTCATAAGCAAATTCAATTTCACGTAGATGCATAGATTCAAAATAAAGATTACTACTTAAAATTTAAGTTTAAATAAAAAATAAAACCGTAGGTTCACTTTAATTCTCAAGTTTATTAAATATTTAGGGTTTGGATTCAAAGTAGTCCTCATACTCAAATTAAAGTTCTAATTATTGCTTAATTTTAGGTTCCAGATTTTAATGTGGATTCTTATGTAGGTAAAGATTCAAATTCCACAATATCAAAAGAATTCATTTGTAATTATATATATTCATATGATTCATCTTCAAAAGGACATTCATGAATTGCCAATAATATCATATTCAACTATCCATAATTCTTATGCCCTGAATGTTCAACGGGTTTTAAATAAGTTTTTTTTAGGGTATTTAAAGATAACACTTCACATAATGCCTCAATATTCAAGGGTTTAGATAACACCTCACATAATATGCCTCAACAATCAACATTAAATGGTTTAGATAATAACTAACCTAATATTCAAGGTTTTAGATAATGTCAAAACATGTTGGACTGGTTCAATCAAATCGGTCCCCTCACTATGGCAAGCGAGAGATCGAAGAAGTAAGAGCTCAAGCGAAATAACCAAGCACGCAGGCACGAGGGAAAGTGATTGAATGAATGAGCAAATTCAATGCGATCGAAAGCAAAGATGTGCAACTCCTCAAAAGGGATATCTCCTATTTGCTCCGTTCAGTAGAGTCAACGAGAGAAAACACAAATCAGAAGCAGGGACCGAGAGGAAGAAAAGGAATTTGGGGAATAGAGATGTGTGCTCAGTGAGAGAAAGAAGAAGAGAAGGGGGTAATTATTTTTCTATTTAAATTTAGATAGAGAGAAATTCATGATATTAATTTTATCAAAATTAATTTATTCAATAAATCACTAGGGAAGAAGAAATAATAGTCAGCAATATGTGAGGTTTCGCTCTGACAATAAGGAAGAAATTTTGGAGGAAATGATGCAAACTATTTAAAGAATCTTTCAATCATTTTATGAAATGCGTCGTTCAATGCATCAAATAGGACAAGACGCTTTTAAATCTCTGTTAAAAAACTATTTTCATATCTCTTAAATTATATTTGGATTTGTCTATTGAGTAATTATTGTTATTAAAAGAACTATAATATTCATCTGATCATCAGTTCTCGTCGAGTTTTGACAAATAACACCCTATGGAAGGTGTTATATATTAATTCATCTAAAATTCTTGCCCAAGACACTTAATAAAATTGATAATGGTAACAAAATAGTGTCGAGGTAAATAATTTTAAGAATACTCATGAACCAATCATAATATTCATACACACCATATTCATCTTATTCTTATTATACTTGGAAAGGACATAGCTTAAGCAACACGTATTCTAGAACTTAACAAGGAAATGCAAAGCAACCACACACCAAAGCCGAAAAAAAACCCGAAAACAATCAATCGAATGCGTCGCACGCATTTCGATGCGCTGCGACGAATTTAGGAAAAAATTCAAAGTTGTTGGAATTCGACAAAATAAATTTTATAAAATTCAATGTGAAATTTCGATCGAAACGGTATAAAGAATCTATACTTAGATTTTGAAACTAAAATTCATCGAAGTTCGTTTAAGTATAATTTAACCCTTTATACCCATTTTGCCCTCATGAACTCTTAAGAAAAGAAATGAGAGAACGGGCACAAGCGTAATTTGGCATTTGATTTTCCCTTAACCCCCTCATCCTCCTAGGGACCGATTCATTCGGTCCCTTGTTTGTTCTTTCGGTCGAACCGAAGGAGAGAGCGAGCAAGAAAGAGGAGGAAGGGCGGTAGAGCTTGGGAAAGGCGGCAGATTCCGGTGACGGTTTGGAAGGAAAATCGAAGGGAAAACTCAAGAAGATATAAAGGTAAGCTTCTGATGCTAAAAAGGTTTCATTTACATTAGATTTCTTGAATAAGGAAAATTAGGGTTTTTGGTTTGGGCTTTCTTAGAAAAATGATAGGGTTTGTTTATGAGCATGTTTCAAAGCCATAAACACGAATTTTTCTTAAGGAAAAACTTTATTTTTCAAATTAGGGTTTCTCCAATTTGAATTATTTTTGAAAAAATGTTAGAAGAACTTAAGGGAAGGAATTATATGAAGAAAAATGCAAATTTTCTTCAAAAATTTGGGTTTTAAAAATTAGAGCTTTTCAAAAACTAGAGTTTTTGAGCTTGCATGTTCACAAAAGTTGTTCCTAAAGGTCATGGGAGGTCTATAATTAAAAGAAATTGAAATTTTGATAAAAAAAATATGTTTCCTAATTTCTACATTATTTTAAATCCGAAAATTAAACATTTAAATTACATTTTACATTAAGGAAAATAATTGATATAAATGCATTAGATTGTGGATATGTGATAAATTAATAAATGTGATATGCATGCTTTAGGTTATGGGTAGATTAATGAGCATTAATGATTCTAAGTGGATAATTAATTAATAGAATGTAGGGATAGCGGGGTATGATTGATTTAGAATGGTATAAAAAGGCTTATGATGTCATTGTAAATTTTACCTTAGGTGTTGAACCTTAGACGAGGACGATTTAAGAGGGAGTTGTGCGAAGCTAAAGTTTAGCGAAGAAACCTCAAGGTAAGTGACACATTGCATTCTAAATTTCATAGTCTTCTCTTTAAGTGTGTTTATAAAACATTAAATTGTCTTACACTTGAGCATCATTGAAATTATGTTTTGCTTATGCTTATGAGTATCATTGGAAGCATGTTTTGTATATGAGCATCATTGAAACATTGAAATTATGTAGGGATGTTAGCAATAATCTTGTAAAAGTTTATGTTTCTTAAGTTGCATATGATATTAATCTTAGTTTTCTTCATGTATGATTCATAGGAATGAATGTTTACTTTCATGCTTACAACAAGTCTTCATATGTATGTGGCAAATCATCTTATGTTATGAAATTTCTTATGTTACGATATGAACAACCTTATGTTATGTTATGGAATGCAAGTTTGTGCATGTTGATTTCGGAGTACCAAATATGGTGCCTTGGCACAATAAGGTTCTTTGGAACAATATGGCTCTTCGGAGCAATATGATGATGAATGGTCAAATATGAGTTTGTACCTGATCAGTACAATATGGATACTTCGGTACGGGTGTATATTATATGAATAAGTTATATCATGTAAGAGTTAAAAGAGGTAAGCATATAATATGTAAGATGGAACATATAACTTAGATATACACATTACATATGACATCAACTTAGGAGCATATGACATATAGGAAGAAACATATGGTTTTGACAATTATTGACTTACATATAATACAGGACATCGACATCTGTAAGCATACGATGATATCTTTGCATATTACTTCTTTTTCATTGTATGAATTTTAGATGTGATTTGTCATTTGCTGAGCGTAGCTCACTCCCTAGTCTAAGGATACTTTTCAGGAGAACCTACTCGTAGGAAATGGCGGAACACCCAAGGTTCACCTACAGTCGTTGTATACCGACTGACAGGTTCTTTTGATGTTTTCCAAGTTGTAGTTGATTTTCTTTTTGGGTGGCTTAGCATGCTTTAGAAATTTTAAAGCCACCTATGTAATTTTGAATGACATGAAATGATATGAACTGTTGTTTTTATATATTGGGAGAATTTAGAGGCGCTTTTAAATCTCTGTTAAAGTCTTTTAGATTTTTAAATACATGTTTTAAGATGATTGAAATGTTCTGAACGTCCGATTCCGTTCCTGCTTCGTCTATACGAGCTAACCGGGCCGGGTCGTGACACCTATCCTATAGTGGGAAGTCGTGAATAGGTACAATACGAGGAGTAGAATTAGCTTCCCTAATATAGTAATCAGCATATCATAAAATAATAAGGCCATTTTAGCATCTGTAAAAGGTGGAAATTACCAACCAAACCAGCCAGAATAAGGAAACAAAAGATTATGCATCCATATGAAAAATAGCAATAAATTGGCACATGTCTTGTATGAGGAATCTAAAGAAAGCTAGATTGGTTTGCTATTTGATAGTCAACTATCACATGAAGCTTGACACGATTTTTACTTCAAAAATAACAATTTATTTAATACTTAACTGTTGCATCATATATGTCTTACTTTAAAATTTGAATTCAAATAGAGTAGTCAGTTCTTTTAAGAATTTTATTAATTTAATGTGCTAAAAACCTCATTAAACAATTAGAGAGGCAAAAGGATTACTTTGTCAGCATGTTAAGATGTTAAATATGAAGAATCAATTCAATGAGAGGTGAAGAATAAGATAGACGAGCTAAAACTTGCATGAAGTAATTAAAGAAAAAGAATTCACATAAATTCTTTTACTGATAAAAAACCACCCTCAAATACCCTATGGTTACGCAAGTGAAATAAATAAATAAACAAGAAAATAAAATAGTAATTTCCCGCATGAATTTCACACTGAACCAACAACCAATTCTAACTAGTAATGAAGCCTTGCTAACTATGCAAAGCAAGCAAATAAAGCCAACTTATTCTAGACAAGGAAAATGCTGAATGCAAAAATTTGCAATTAAATAACTTACGCACATGAATGCATAAGCATTGATTATATATATATATATATATATATATATATATATATAGAAATACGTTACAAGCTTTTTGAAGTTTGATGTTGGCATACAAGATAACTCCAAGGGACCATAAATCAGCTGTGTGATTGTATGGTTGTTCACGCACCAGTTCAGGGGCCATGTACAGCGGTGTACCTACCAAATGAAGAAGCATGACTTATCAAGCCACATATACAAATTCCAGCAAATACAATAGGTAAATTGCATCATCCTCCATAAAACTTCCATAGTTGAGATAGCCACACATTTAAACGCAATAACCATAAAGAAAGAATTTGCAATTGATTTGTTTCAACCATAATGCATAAAGAAACAATTGAGACAGATTATTAAAATAAGAAAAGTCAATAGTTCTATGATTTTTCTCCTTTCACTAATTTTCAGTTTGAAGATAACATAGGATAGAGAATATTGAAGTTGACCCAATAAATATTAAAATTATTTAAATATTATTTAGGGTTAGGAGTTGTTTGGTTTGAAGTAAAATGGGTGTAAAGTATTTCAAATGCAAAGGTTTCAAGAATATTAATATTTGGTTTGAAAAAAAAAGCAATATAAATTGTTGGTGTATTTGAAATGCACCCTATAGTGTAAATTTGGTGCATTTGAAATTCGTCCAATTTGAGCGAATTTCCAATACAACATACATACATCTCCATTGCCGCTGCATGCCGCCAACCACTGCCACTGACGCCGCCACCACTAACCACCAGCACTGGCCACCAACCACCACCATCTTTAGAATTTACATTGCATTCATTTACTTCAAGTCAAATGAAAAAAAAAATAATCATCTATATTTATTTGATATTAACCAAACTACTCTAAAGCATTTCAAATGCAATGCATTCCTACGCTACATTTCTTTTTAAGCCAACCAACTAACCTCTTAAATGGTGTAAAAATGAAGAAAATATGTGACAAAAAAACGAAGATAACAATTTCATGAAATATAGAACATACACAAGAAATACCTACTATAATTTTAAATTTAAATGCATTCTACATTTAAGCGACTAACTAACCTCTTAATTTGTAGTCATAAATGAAATTTAAATAGTCCTTCGAAATTTTATGTACCCAATTATATAAATATATTGCAAGTTATAGTAGACAATATTTAATACTGATTAACAAATCAAGGAATTTAAGGAGATATGGGGTTAGGAGTTAAGGTTCATAAATTTAAATAGTTTTATTCAATCTAAAGTATTTATATCTATCCATAAAATTAAAAATAAAAGGCAATAAATTAATTAAGATATGAATCGGGCAATTCATTGAAACCACACCCAATTCAACCGTCAGTTCAGCCCAATTGAATCCAATTCTAAGCAATGATAGTTTTGAATGTGAACCGAATTGATAAGGGACTGGTTCAGGGTTGAATCGATTGAACCGACTAGCCAAATTTGGTTAAAAAGGCTTGTTAAAAATAATCAAAACCAACGAAAGCTCTCCTTGTACAATAGTAATAAAATCAGCTAGCTTCCAATAGCAGCTTTCCCAGCTAAAGATGAATGTTGCAATCATTGGTCACTTTGTAATAACATTGAGTATCAAAAAGGAAGTTCCAATTTCTCATCAGATTTGACTACAATCATCTAACGTATCAGTTTTACAAACAGAGATTCCACTAACAAGCCAATACTTCAAAATGTTTGACATCAGTAGATATCGAAAAGGACTTCATGGAGGACTAAACAAGCACTAAAAGGTTCGCTAAAAGCTTTAAATAGCAATTTTTCAAATAAAAATAATAAAAAGGATGATATTGTCAATTGATTGCATCCAGCTCACTCATAAGTTATTTGACCATTATTTTTACTCACTTTCACAATCTTTGATATCAAGAATGAAAGATATTTTAAATGAAACAAGAAAATAACCCCACAGAATGTATTGGAGAATAAAAACATTATTATTGCAACAACTTTAGAGATTGTGATATGCAATGATTTTTTGAAAAATGATAATTTTTTATACTTTCATTCATCACATGGGCTTATTTATTACAATACAGATAGTGTTAATGCAAAACCTAATTTGAAAAATAAAACTAAAATTATCCATTGTTTGAAATTGCACAATATGAGACTCACCTTAGCACAATTCTGGTGAAAACGTCTCAAGGCTTACGCCTCAAGCTTCTTTTATGAAGCATGCGCCTTAATTTGGCAAAGGCGACATGCCCCAACTCAGTGGCATGAGGCGTACAACACACCCTCTCTCTCTCTCTCTCTCTCTCTCTCTCTCTCTCTCTCTATATATATATATATATATATATATATATATATATATATATATATAAACGAAAGCCCCGAACAAATCATGCCTTCACATGCACCCCCAGAGCTACAATAACTTCCTCTTGACTGTCTCGACCACCAGCTCACCGACTCCGCCACAACCACCATCGTCATAGTCATCATTGAGATTCACTTGGAAGATACATACCACCACCACCTCCTCTAAAAAATTTTAGATTATTACTCTCACTTTTATGTTGATGAAAAACATTTATGAAAGAGGAAGATGAGTGAAATAAATAAAAAATAAGCAGATTAGGATGCATTGGACTTCACAGAATGAGATAGGAGAGATACCAATTTGTTATGACGTCGACTCAAATAAAAGCCTTCTTAGTGATGACAATGCAGATGATTTTTTAGTTATTGTCAACTAGTTCAACTTTCTTTGTGAATTAAAAATGGATGAGTAGAGAACTTGGAAAAAAGGAATTTGGAATTGCACTTGATATCATATGATACTTTTATGCAATTCGTATATTTTATGTTGTTTTACTCTTTTATAATATTTGAATTTCAATTCTATTTCACGCAATTTATCACTTGACACTTTATGTCTTGTGCAATTTTTTGTTTCATCTGTATGTCAATTTATTACTTCAAAGTGTGATAGAAAGCTAATATATCATTTAACATATTATTTGGATATTATATAAAAAAATCACTTCTAAACTTTATTTTTTACTTTACACAATATTTGAATTTTAAGTCTTAGCTTTCAATTTAAAATAAAAAATACTTTCTCCATGCATTAAAATATTTCTTTACAAAAACATCACAGAAACCTATTTTGAGATGGAGCTCTCTCCTCATACACATTTAAAGAATGACAGTATTCTCTCTTTTTGTCCCTTCATAATTAATAAAATAGTATTTAAATATATTGTAAGAATGAGAGCAAAATCAAAGAAAGGAATTAAAGGAAGGAAAAAGAAATACGAGAAAATTTTGGTTATTTAGAAAAGATTGAAGCTTTAGAGAGGAAGATATAAGGACATCCATTGAGGAGAAAACTCAATTAATAAGGTGAGATACTCAACTTCTAATATAATGGTCAAATGATTCCTCTAAACTTTAATGATGGCATTTATAGGATTTATTGCATAATAAACATATTAAAAACAAAAGAGAGCATCAAATAGATCAATGCATATTATGCATTTATACATGTCATATGTTCATTAATTTACATGATTTCATGACAAGTATAAAACATACAATGCACAGTATCATATTTTATATGTATGTGTATCAAAATGAAATGAAGAATAATGTGTATGCTTAAAAATGAGGAATAAAATAATGATAATGAAATTCAAGGATGTTATGAAACGTCATATTATGTGAATTAAGCAGGCTACCTTTGATGATCTGTGTAGGAAGAGATGATTCATAATACTAGAGAGTTACATAGCCAAACCTTTATCAGGAAAAAAAAAGAATGAATAATAATTCTTGTCTCTTGATATTGGAGAGTTGATTAGTCCAACTTTTATCAAGATAATAAAAAAGAAAAATTCAAGCCCTTAATAATGGAGAGTTAGTTAGCCAAACCATTATCTATGGGAGGATGACACAAAAGATCCAAAGCATATAAACATGATATGATATTTCTAAAATAATGATTAGTGAAGAATGAGAAAAATGATAACAATAAAAAATTAAAGTTCAGTACATGTTCATACAACAGTTCAAATGATTAGTCCTGATTTAATTTTCCATCATTAACTAATAACTTATGCATTAAATTAATATCTAATTCATGAAGCTTCTTATGAATAATTGAATATGGATGATTCTTATAGCACATATGAGCATAACATTTTATGTCATTTCCTTTTATATTTGATTTTAAGTAGGAATTGTTCATATCTAATATTCTAATTTAGTCCCATAATATCATATTTCTCTAATTTAGCCCCACAACTATATAAAATTCATTCAAAATGATCTCTCAGAGACTAATTGGGAATAATTTTATATAATCAAGAGACTAAATTGGGATCAATTTTACATCACAATTTCTATGAGGATAAATTGTCTATATTTGTGCAACTAAAATATGGAGATGTGATACTCTAAAACTAAAATTACAATATATGAATAATTGGGGGACTATTTTTGATGTGAAACAATGATGATGAAACAAGAATTGCTTATACGAAATTAATAAAGTGTGAACTTTGCTTAGCTAAACATAAACAGATGCGTTTTCAAGATAGATCTTAGAAAATTCCACGGGAAGGACTAAGTAACGACAAGTGATTACAATTGAGATTACTATGAGATTTGCAAAATTACATCAACAAATAAATGAGTAGAGCAAATGGCCACGTTCACAAAATCCACAGTTTAAAGTTTAGATCATTCACCTTGGGATCCCTCACTCACACTCTTGATAGTAATAGGCTTAGCAGAAGAATGTTGCAAGTAAACTTACAGACGCCACTAAAAGACACGCGATGTCGAGGCTACTAGTCGCCGGGGAAGGAATCGGAGTTGAAGGAACGGGTAGTAGTCCGGTGATCTTCCACTCTTCAAGAGATTTTTTGTTCGTCCATGACTTCCGCTAAATGGGGGAGGATATGATCCACGTATTCCTTGATGGTGTCTTCGGCTCCAAATCTGTGATCAAAGAATGGGTGAATGGATGGCGTCGATCTCCCCTTGAGAATTGAGAATAAGCCCGTGGTCAACTTCCGGATCCGCCATGCATACTTGTTGTGAGGGATGGGAGAGCGCAAGTGGGGAGAAGAGGGAGAGGAGGTGGCGGGTGGAGAGTAGGGCCGGCGGCTTGGGTAATGGGGAGGGGTTTGGGCGGCGTGAGGAAGAGGGGGGGACGGGACGGCTAGGTTAGGGAAACAATTGGGGAAAATTAGAGAGTTGAAATTAAATTCAGCTTTAAGTGGATTTTGAGGGAATTAATTTGAAAATTCAAATTAATTCATTAATGGCTAGGAGCGGCAATTAGGAGAGGATTAGGAGCTGATTTAGTGGGGATTTGAAATTAAATTGGGAGAGAGAAAGGCCCAATCAAGGGGCCGGCCACACGAGGGAGGAGCAAGGTGTCTAGGTTCGTTGTATGTGGGCCATGAGAATTAAATGTTGATTGAAGTCAAATCTGAAATTAATTTCAGATTTTGATTAATAGTAGAGAGGTTTCCGAATTTGTAATTGAGTAGGGAAGGAGTTATTTGAATTCAAATAAGTATGCTTTCCTAATTGGTAAGATTAATTTAGGAAAGTGATGAATGTGGATTTGAATTTTGAAATTAAAAACTCAAGGGTTATGGGGGAAAGAGGGGAGGCGGCGGGATGACAGCCTGGGGAAGGGGAATCCGGCAGGTTGGGCTAGGGGGAAAGGGGCGGCAGGATGGCAGCAACGGGGAGGGAATCCGGCGGGCTAAGGGGGTGGAGTCGGCTTGGAATGAAATAAAAGAGTGAGTGGGGGGGGGAATGAAGAACCAAGAGCTCTCACAAAAGGGGTTGTTGGGTAGTCTGGTGAGCCTCTCCTAGACGACTCCTCTTCTCTTGAACTCACAAAGAGATCATAACCCATCAGCTGAAATTTTTATATCAATAACATTAACCATTACAAAGCTAAGAGACCTTAATATATAGGCATCAATGAAAGAAAAACGGAAAGACACAGGTGCCCTCGGGGCTACAATATCGACTCACTACCCATAGGGTTAAACTAGGAAAATAGAAAGTGCAGAATAAATAAAATACAAGATATATCAAAAGTAAAGACTCTAGATCGTAGCCGTCGATCTACGACTCCGATGACAGTACACATGTTGAAATCTCTGACTGATGTCCTCATCAATTTTGGGATTCAAACACATTATTCCTATTGACTCAATTCCTAAATATGATCTACATAGCTATTTTCAACTACTACATAATACTATTGTATATTTCCTTTATTTCCTACCATTCATATTTGTGTCAATCCTAAATGGGAACCACAACTGTCCTTAATACATACCATATCATTGACATTTGAATTCTATTTCTATTTACAAATTTTCATAATTGGTAAGACAAAAATAATAATGTATTTGTACTACGCCTAAAAGGCTTAATTTATGATTGTTCTTCACATGCATACAAAAGATGACTATCCTAATAATTCAAACTGAATAATTACAAAATCGGAGTGAGATATTTGGCAAGAAAGGACTCTTAAAAAAGATGATATAAATCATTTACTCCTTCCAACAAAAGAAATTAACAAAAGAAATTAACAAAAGAATTATAGAATTTACCCTTTATTGAGCGGAGAACAACAGTGTTTGCTGACATTGCTCGAGCAAAGCCAAAATCACAAAGCTGTAAAGAGAAACCCCAAAGAACCATGGTAAACCAAAGAAAACTATGTTATAATACAAAATTTTATTAGCTTGAATGTGAAGAAATTCAGTAAGACATATTTGGTTATACTCAATGTGCTGTAACATGTATGCTGAGCCTATATATAATTCAAGGCGTCCACTTGTTGTCTGCCCTTAACTTTTCTTCTCCAAAAAATTAAAAATTGACTTCGCACAAACATAAAAAGGCACATAAGGTCATGATACTTAAAATAATCTAAGAAGTAAACAATTGTCAAGACAAGTTTGCATAGTTAAGGGCCCGCGTGCAAGTCATTTTTCTAAGTTCACTATGATTTTTAGCATGCATTATATTGCATGCTTGCCAGTCATCATATGGGAGTACGTGTTGGGACCAATTATATTAATGATACCTAGCAGCATTTGTCACAATTTCTCATTTTTTTCTGTAAAATGAAAACACTGTTTTTTATCACCAACTAAAGTGATATTGTCCTCACCAAACCATCACAATTTTCATTTTGAATCTAAAGTCTAGTTACCATAATTAATTTGACCATCCTTAATAAAAAAGTCCCCAACCTCGCATTAATTGACTGATACAAAATTACCATCTTGATTGACCAACTTAAAATAGGCCTATCTCTATTGATGTCACATCCCAATCACCCAAATGCCTCCACAAACCCATCTTAGATAAAATCAGCAAAACCAACATATTAACGAATGCTCATTGAATCCCAGTTCTAAAACCAAAAATGGGACAAAGTTTCCTACAGCCAAAGTTTACGAATATTTTGGACCATACAATACTGAATCCATTCTAAGTGGCATCTAAGATTATTTAGCAAACTTTAAACCCATGAGATTCCTACTGGAATTAACAAAATTTATTCAGGGAGAAGAAAAGACCCTCCAAGCAATGATGTCTAAAAAACATTGAAAAAAATCAGTAAAATTTGCATTGAAATAATATAACTTCAAACTAAAAAAATAACAAATTAAGCAAGATAAAAAAATACTAGGAAGAAATGATAAACTAAGCAAAATAATCATACAATAACATAAAAACTCATAATGCAACAGTAGAATTTCTTTCAAATTCAAAAGGCTTCCCTTTGATATAACAAACCAAATGAAAAATATTTCAAATAGGCTCCATCACAAAAAATTCCCACATTAGCAGAATTTCATATAAAAGAAGGAAAACAAAAAATCATAAGAACAGAATAGGCTAACCTTAACAATAGATCCTGCCCCAATAAGTATGTTTTGTGGCTTCATATCCCGATGGATAATGCGATTGGAATGCAAGTAATATAAGGCTTTTACCTGAAAAAAAGGGATAGCAAGAAAATCAAAGTCAGTCGTTGAGATTGCACCGTAAAAATAGACATAAAATTTGTATAAAGATATGCTTAAAGGCTAAACACTTATGATTGGTGATCTTGGAAAGAAAAAGTTTATGTTTGAAAATCTTAGTGGCTCTTTCTTGATATTGATGCTTTATTTTGGAATTATATTAATTGTCACGAAATGTCCCTTTTAGTTTCTTCATGTCCGATCTTTGTTCCCGCCTCGCACTTGCGAGCTAACCGGGCCGGGTCGTGACAATGATAAGAATAATGAAACAAAAGGCTGCAACAATTACCAGTTGCTTAGCAATCGCTTGAACTTGTTCTTCTGGAAGTGACTTGTCATCCTCAAGAATTTCAAATAATTCTCCCTACAAGAGAAAAAAAAATATCAGATAGGCAGGTTCTGAAACATGTACACATGTTTAACGATTTATAAAAGTAAAGTAGATAATTAAATCACGAAGTCCTGTACCTGGGCAAACTCTGTAACAACGCAGAATTCTTGAGGACTTTCAAAGGCATCCAGCATTTCAATGATGTTTTCATGTTTCAGTTTCCTCAGAATCTATAAAGTAATGATTCTAATGAGCCCAGAAATTAATTTTTTAAATTTAATTAATGATAAATCATTAGTAAGAAATTCACCAGTAAGGTTGAAATTTTAACATCGAACTTTTTTTTTCCTTTTTCTTTTATTTAGAAATTGAACCATTATTGAACCTAGGTTTAATTCACATCTTGTAAAGAGAATTTTCTCTCAATGTACAATATATGTTTTCATTCATTGCAAATATTAGTTTTCAAAATGGCTAAACAGGAGTTGATTTTTAAATTTTAGCTTAACAGCCGCATAAAGTATTTCCCCAGTAAATGAGAACACGAAAAGAGTTCCTCTTATGGGGTTGCTTAATTAATGTTTTTAAAATATACGTCATTTAGAAATGCAGAACAATTAAAATGCACGCATCCTGTAAATAAAAGACTTATTTGATTAGATGCAAATCAAATACATTGAAATATTTTTTGTTGTTTTTTTAAATGCATTGAAATACAACAGACGATGACAGGTGGTGGACGTGGATGAAGGGCAGTGAACGGGAGGCATACAACGACAAGGGGTGGAGAAATGAAGTAGCGGCCTGAGTTTTTCTGCAATTAGAATTTGTCTGATTTGGGAAAATTACAAATTTGTCAAAAATATATATTATAGGGTATTCCAAACCCCTTTACACAAATGCTTTGTAATTGCTCAACTACAAAACAAACAACAAAAAATCAAAACTCGTGCATTTCTTTTACGTTACACTCCAAATGCTATATGAAAACAAAGTTATTCTCCATGCAATTTTATTTTATGTAATTGTGTTTGGATATAAGAATCATTTATGTTGATAGACAATCTAAGAATAATTTGGGAATTTAACTCGAATGCATTTTAAGTACATTTGACCACCAATTAAGCTGGCTGAAAACAAAAGGATGCCTTACAGGGCCCCTAGCTAATAGCACAACTAATTTTTTCTTAATCAAAATTATTCTAGATTTCATATTATACATGCTCAAAATCAAATCAACAAAACTAATGAATTATTTATCTATCTAAAGCCCCCATTAGATTATTAAAATTACATGATAGATTATTAAATTTACACGCTTGATGCAAGACCAAATCATCTTTAAATTTCATTAAATTCGATATCCTGTTTTTGCGATATATAATAAGAAGAACAGTATAATTTTACAAAATGAATATTGCAAGATTAAAAAATATGATAAAAAAATTGCATGGGGTTTGTTTATCTATAGAAAAGGATGGCAATCTATCCTTACTAAATCTAAATATAATTAGAATCTATAAAATGAAATTTCTTAGGCTGAACTATACATATTATCACTCACTGTAAAACATAGTTTTTATATGTATATTAAGGCTTCGTTTGGGACGGCTGCAGTTGTCGGTAAAGCAGGTTGTGAAGTTGTTGTCCAGAAAGCTACTTTATAAAGTTGCTGTACAAAAATCAATAAAATTTGTTTGGGTAGTATAACTGCCGAGCTACTGTGCTGCTGCTGTGTAACAATAAATTACCTTGATACCCTTATATGCATTAGCATGAAATTTTTTATTAAATATAAATTTTTTAAAATTTATATGATAACAAATTAATAATTCTAAATTCAAATCAAATATTTATTTTAATTTTCTTTAAGTTTATATATCAAAATATTATAAATTTTTTACTTAAATTTATTTTAATTTTTCTATACAATAGCATGAAATCAATAAAATTTGTTTCTCACTCTTGCCGATGTAAAGAAAATCCCTCCCATACAGTCGTAGAACTCCAACCGCCTCCGGCCTGGGCTGCCCAACCTCAATAGTTCCGTCGAGCATCGCCGCCACTATGTCCATCGTCGGCCGCATCGCCGGCTCTTCATGCAGGAAACGGTGCAAGCCCTAATCTTAATTTCCGTTGATTTTGGTTAAGTTATTTTGTTTTGGTATGTTCACTGTTCACTGAGACATGTCGCCGCTACCCCTTCTGTCGACGTCTAGGGTTGACCTCGGCGAGCTGAAGTCACAGTTAGCTAAGCGGCTTGGAACCGTGAGAACCCGCCGCTACTTCGACGGCCTTCAAAGGCTTCTGTCCCAGAAACTAAGCAAGCCTGAGTTTAACAAACTCTGTTTTTTGACACTTGGTCGAGCCTGTGAAAAGGGAAAATGGTTTGGATCCACCGAAGCCTCACAATTGGGCCAATGGAGATATCTTGCTTCCTCCTCATTGTGTCTGCGGCCCCAATGAAAGGGCAAATATTGCTGTTCAACAAAATGGTGAGCTGAGCTCCTATGATCAGCAGACAAAGCAGCATGTGAAGTGGTCTAGGCCAACTAGCAATGGCAAAGAGGAATTGGTTATGAAGGAAAATGGGGAGACTTTGGAGCACAAAGATGATCGGAATAAGCGTCTAAGTCCTCTTCAGGCGCCACTAGGGATTCCATTTTGTCGGCCGCATCGCCGGCTCTTCGAGCAGTCAAGCCCTTGTTGCCGTCTCCACCCAGGCAGATTTTCCTCATCGATCGCCTCTTTTTCCGAAATTATTCTTTCCATCAATTCATTGAAATACCGATCGAGCGGTCTTGTGCGGAGAAATGGATGAAGTGCGAAGTGCCGAACTTTACGAGGAAGAAGAAGATACGGTGCATTTCGCAAGGCATTTGCGTCTTTCTCTTACCCTAAAACAACGGAAAGCAGCGAAAGCAGGAGTCTACTTCAGGATGGAAAAAGTAGCCGCGGGACGCAAAAAGTTCGAGAACGGAGCGCGACCTCGTCTCCCCAAACCCCAACTCGGTTGCGTTTCCTACCGTGCAGCAATGAAAACGGCGTCCCAAACGCACCCTAAATCAGGATATGACACTTGGCATAGTATTGTGTGGCACATTGCACAATATCTGAAATTCAATTCAAATATATTGAAAAGTAAGATCAGTCATCGCATTATGTCATTATCTTTAAATTGGAAATTTTGACTTTGTATACCCATCAATAGTGGAAATTGAAGAAATATACCACCATTTATTTTCGTGGGGAAATATAGCTAAAAGTTCATTTCAGACTAAACAAACCCCCACCATCTAAAAACTACAGTTGAAATCCTTGTTGAAAGGTTGCGTGACCTTTCGATCCCAAGAGATACTCGATCATTCTTCTTCGAGCAACTTTTTTTGTTTCTAGCATAACAAAATGTGCATATGTTGGGCTACGGGAAAACTTCACGACTGCAATCTCACTTCATTCATGAAGGTTAGTGATGTTATTTGTTTGGTTATTTATGATTGAATATGGCGTCCAAACTCTAAACCCATAATGCTAATGAATATAAAGTTGTTATAACAATCTTCGAAATAAATTATCTTCAAATAATGATTAAACCATGATTGGAAATTTTTTGAACCATGAAAGAACAATATTTGAATGATGATCATACCATGATCTAACCATCTTGGATCATGATTCGAGCAATCTTCGAACGATGATCAAATCATAATTCAACCACGTTTGAACATGATCGAACATGTTTGAGATGAACAATAATAGTTTGATCATGGTTTGAAAATGGTTCAATTATGATTTGATCATGATTAGATCATGGTATTATCATCATTTGAAGATTATTCAATCGTTGTTTGAAGATTGTTTAATTTTTTCGATCATAGTTTGAGGATGGTTTAATCATAGTTCAAAGATGATAAAAGATGGTTCAATCTTGTTCGAACCTAGGTAAGCCCATGTTTGAACCTTGATAGAGCTTCATTCAATCCACATTCAAACCATATTTAAAACTTACTAGAATATGTTTCGATTATAATTCCAACATGGTTCAGAAAAAGTTCGAACATGAGCCTAAACCTTACTAGAATATGGTTCGAACCTTATGTGAACCAAGGCAAGTCACAACGCACTTCAAATAAGAACTCGAACATGGAATCTTGCACTTAGCGAAAACTGGAATAATGAGAGCAGATTGGAGAAAAACCCTGCAGCCTGGAATGTGTCGACAACCTTGTACAGCTTCAATTTATTGTTGGAGGCCTATGAGGGATCAGCAGCTAGACTACCCAGATTGGCTGGAGAAAGGAGGCACACAGCAATCTCTAGCGCTTGGAAGACAATGGCCAGCAAATTTGAAGCCTATAAAAGGCGCGAACAGCAGCTGGACTGCAGGTTTCATCACTTTATTGGTGAAGATGAGAGATGGGGGAGGGAAGAAATGGACGACAACCTACTTGCTTTGCTAGGGGACAGAACCACCATCTGGCTCAGCCAGGATACTCAGAGGAGAAAATCAAAAACAGATTGATGAGGATATCAGCACGAGATTTTGGCGCATCTATCACAGGAAGAATCGTAGATCGACGACGACAATTAGGAGTCTTTATTTATGATGAATTTTATGTATTTCTTATACTTATGTTTTAGTCTTTCCCAGTGTACCCCTATACGGGATTAGTTTGTGTTACAAACCTGAGAGCATTTTACTATTTGAGTCTCTTTTAGTTTGAGGCCTATATATGGAGGCATTTGCTATTGTATGAGGATGATAATTAATGAAAAATTTTGCATTCATGTTCTCCTGAATGTTGAGAGCTCTAGAGAAGAGAAGTCCCTATGTGAGGGCAAAAGCAACTCCCACCAGCCGCAAGAAGTGTTCGGGCTCATGGTTAACTTTCTTTCTCTAATTCCCCTCCTCCACTACCTGCCGGCCATATCCCCTCCAGAAGCCGCCGGCCAAGCCCGCGTCCCTTCCTTTTGCACCCCACAAGCCTTCGGCCACCCTTACCTAACCTTTATCCAACTCCCCTCCTCCGTAGCCGCACGCCAAAATCCTACAAAATCTCGCCCATAGCCAGCCTTAAGCCCTCCTCCTCCACCCTAACCGTTGGCCTTCCCCTCCAAGCCCTAACCGCCGGCCACCCCTTGCCCTCCTAAATATGCTAATTTCCTAATTTAGCACATTATTAATTTGTAAGGTCTCTTAATTCGAATTGAAAGCGGAGTAAAAGCGCAATGAAAGCGCATTGAAAGCGGACTGAAAACACCTTAAATAAACTTTTTTTTGTAAAAGTATTTTTAATCCAAAACAAATAAAACACTTTAAAAAAATATGCTCTTCCGATCACAAATCTACATAATCATTGATAAATGACGAGAAATTGCGAATGGAGAAAAAATGGCGAAATCAACTTACAGGTTTGAATAATTTTCTGCGGTTTGGCTTCGGCTTCCCTCGGCTGTGCGTAGAAACTAAGGAGGATGGCTTGTTGCTTGCAGCCAAAAGGGAAGACCAAGGGTGCGATCTCCAACTAACTGCTTCTCACCTCAATGGCTCGGGAAGACCACGAATACGAATAGAAATACGGGATTAAGGCGAAGATGAAGACTCGGGCATGAACCGACTAATATGAAATAGTGGGATTAGGGTTTTATTTATTTATTTATTTATATAATGGTCGGACACGCGTGTCTGACACAAGTCCGACACTGCATACCCTCTTAAAACGAAGTATCGGTGCATCATAGATGCTATTATTAGATCTTTAACTAAGAAATCCTATAATCTAATCTTGTAAAACATCAAATTTTAATTAGCAAGCTTAATAACTTTTTATTATTTCCACGCAATTCCTGTAATTGCTTTATGTTTCACATCAGAGATATTCTAAATTTATTAAATGAACTCATACAAGAAGGGTACGTGACTTTCATTTATAAGCCAAGCCCACCAAAAAAGGCTCCTTTGGAGCGAAAAGAAATTTTTAAAACAATTAAAGAAATTACTAAAAAATAAACAAAAAAGAGAGAGAGAATGAGGTTCGATTGATTGAACTAGTCCAAACCAAGGCCCGCATCACAAACCTTGCTAGATTAAAACTCAAACATTATTCCAACCATATTCAAACTATTGTTATAAGTACGCCACAGTTTAAAAGCAGGTTTTTTGGGTCTAAAACGATCTTTCGAACATACTTCTCCAAGAAAATAAGTAGAGGTCATATTTCTCCAACTTATGCTATTATGGGCCAAATAAAGTTAAATTTATTTTTAATTTGGATATGAAGTTGAATATAACTTTTTATATAAAAGTTAACAATCACATCATGCATCATTATTTAAATGCATATGATTTGATATATATATATATATATATATATATATATATATATAAACTTAAAATTTCAACTAGAGCCAAAGTTACAAAATATATCTAACAATTTAATTATTTTATATTATTTTTTCATTCCTTACAACTCAAAGCGATTAAATAGTTGATAGGTGCTAAACAGTAGATGAATTAATGTTAAAAAATAATAGGCACATTTGATTGGCAACACGAGAACATGAAAGTGGAACTATGTATGTAGGTGTGTGTGCAAATGTGTGCATTTACACGCATACACACACACATGAATGCATAATTGCACATGTGTGTATTTTACACACATGAATGTCACAGATCAAGTGAATAAAAGAATGAAATAAAACAAAAGCATTTATTAAAAAAAAACTTAGGCATTCATGAGAAGGAAAGCAATTACTTAAAACAGAGACAACATAAAGCAAAAAATATGAAATAGGAAATAACCAAGCTGACTAACGATTGAAAAGTTATGAAATGGACAAGCAATTCATATATTCCAACAATAATAAAAAATGTCCTCTTTTTCATTGACAATCCGTCAAAAATCTAAAATATTTCATTACAAATGAAATTATTTTAGCAGGTGCTACTTCCTGAATTTAATCCAGAGTAACTTTCAATGTCAATTTCAGCAGGAAAAGGACATGGTCTACAAATGCAGGTTAGAAAGATGCGTAAAGTTTGTGTATAAAAATACCTCTATCTCTTGTCTAAGATTGTGAATATCCTTCTCGCTCTTTCCTGATTTTAGAATAAACTTCATCGCAACAGTCTAAAATAAGAAAGCAAAAAATAACTTGGAACATCAGAAAGGAAAATTAATTTTATAAAAAAATTCCACCAACAAACAATATTTTTCATAATGTTACAAACCCGACTTGTATACTTGCGCCTGCCTTTGTAAACCTTTCCAAATGAGCCTTCACCAATGAGTTCTATAACATGGTAATTTTCTATCCCCATTTTCCAAATAAAAATTTAGCAGTAACCCGCAATCTACAAAAAGACCTTCCCCGTTTCTACAAATAGATCTGCCGCAAAATTGAATGGGAAGAAATAAATGTCCGCATAATATAATTTCGTTCGCCGATATTGTCCAAAATATCTGTAGAAAATTGAAAGAGACATACATGTAAAAGCAATCAAAGCCTCGTTTATCATAAATGGCTGATGATAATAAAATAGTTCACTTATTTTGAAGGATAAATTGAAATTGCTGCAAGTTACTGATAGAAAAGAGTAGTGCAGAGCTCAAGGTTAGGGTTTCCATCAAGTAGAAATTAAAAATATAAATTAAATCAGAAGACTGTTTTACATCACATAGTCTCAATTGTCAACTTAACAAATGACTTCAAAACAAATGTCAAGTAGTAGAAACAAATGATCACTTTCACAAGCATGTTTAATTAAACTCATACAGCTACACTTAATAATCAAAGAAACCAAAAACTTAAATATAATTTCACCATTACACTTCCAATAACATTTGCAGCAATTTAAAATTAGTAACCAACAAACAAATACTAGTGATCAAAAAATATTACCTAAGGAACAAATAATTTTTCCATTCACAAAAAGGAACAAAGAATTTTACCAATAATTTCCCCAAGAAACAAATACGTACTTTGCAGTTTGACATATTGCCCTCAATGATATATTTTTTTTTATATATATATTGCCCTCGATGGAATGATGGCAACTTTTAATTTGATAACATTGATGCCACTAATATGTAGTGATGGGTACAATGTAACAGATTATGAGTTTGGAAAACTCATAATATTCTAGCAAAGCCATATTTGAGGAGGCACAATAAAGATTGCATTCAAAGGTCTTATCACTAAGTTTAATTGAGATGAACCATTAACTCTTAAGAGGTCATTGAAACCATTATGAGATATGTTGGAATATATGCTAATAACCCTCAGACAGGTCAATTTAATTCCAGTAAGACCTTCTGTTAGGCAAATTAATCACATGACCTTAATTGGATAAGATCAAAAAATGCTCGATTGTGACTTTGTGAGGGAACGATTAGACCAAAAGACCTTCTATTTCGACTATCAAATAAGTGAAATTAACATAAGTTTTGACCTCCCTTCACTTGCATAGCCTTTTTTTCTATGATCCGTTGAGTATCATAGTGTATTCCCACGTAGTGGAAATACATGAACCATCATCAAGACTAATTACTGCTCAAAACTGTAATTGAACATGTGCCTGATTTTATGTAAAAATGAGCTCAATATCTAGTTTCCAAATGCAAATCAACAGTTACACTAATTTACATGGGCTTAAGTTAACAGGATAGTTCTAACAATGAGATGATTATGTCAGACCTAATAGTCAGAAAGCCTTCCCTTAGTGTAATCTCAGATTAAATAACAATGTGGCCTTGTGGGGCTGTTTAGCAACTGGATTTACGCAGGATTTGAGCAGGATTTAGCTTAAATACTGCCAAACAGGATTTTGACAGGGCATAAATCTCAGGGCGGAATAAATCCGCCGTTCCCACCTTTTTGCGGACTAAATCCGGGAGTTCGGAGGATTTACGAGATTTGGCCGAAGAAGCGCGCGAATGGGAGGGAGAAAATGGTTACCTTCGCAACCAGCGAGCTCCCTCACGTTGTCGACGTCGCTTCCGACCCAAGAACGGCGAGCTCTCGTGACTTCCGGCCCGACAAGAGGGATTCACGCGATAAGTAGGCGAAGTCGAACAGGTACGAACAGCTGGAGAGGAAATGCAAACCCTAGGCCTACGGCTACAGCAAAACAGTGAAGATAAATTTTTGAAATTGGCGGCCATTGCATTGTCAGAGTAGGATAAGAATTAATTAATTTGATTCAACATATTTTATTAAAACTACTTAAAAATATATTGTACTTCATAATTAAATAATTATTCAGATTAGTTGATAATTAATTTAAATTTAATTATATTATTTATAAGGATTATTTTTAATAATAATTAAAATTAATAATTAATAATTAACTTATAAATAATTAAATTAAAATTAATAAGTAATTTCATAATTAAATATTTTTAATTATATTATATTTTTAATTATAAATCATTGATGATAATTAAAATTAAGATTAATAGATAACTTATACTTAAAATATAAATTAAGCTTAAAACTTAACCATAAATGTCCTACCATCCAAATTAGAAATAATCTAATTTAGCTTAATTAATTTAATTTAAAATATTAATTATAATTTAGATTAATTAAATAATTAGTACAACAAAAACAACAACATGAAACATTTGTCCCACTACGCAAGGTCGACTACATGAATCTTTTTTCTACATTCTGTCTTATTAAAGGTCAACTTCTCATTTAAATCTAATAAAGAAATATCATTTCTAATATTTTCTAACCAATTATTTTTAAGTATACCTCTACATTTCTTAACATAAGTCAAATATAATACATTTACTTTCCTAGCCAAGTCATCGAAAAGCCGCCATTTTATATGACCAAACCATCTAAGGCGGACTCTCTTTTCCATTGGAGCTACTCCAACATTTACACATATATTCTCATTTCGTATCCTATCTCAAAGGGTAAAAATTTTAATTATAAATAAATAATTTAAACTAGCTTAATTAAATAATTAGTTGTATATTAGTAATTAACATTTAATATAATTAACTTAATTAATATATCATCAAAACTAATTAAATAACACTTAAATAATTAATGAAACTTTTAACATAAGTATTAATTAAATAATTAGCTATTTCAATAAATAATTAACTAAATAATTAGATATCAAATACTTATTAAATTAACAACTAAATGAGTAATTTGATACTTAGTACTATAATTAGCAATTAAATTATTGGTTAAATTATTTGATAATCAAACTAATTTCTAGTTAAATTATTTAGTATTATAACTTATTGATAGTAATTAAAATTAATAAATAACTCTTACTTAATACATAAATTAAATTAAAACCATAATCAATTTAACTTTTAAATGAACTAGCAACCTTAAATTCTGAAGTATATTATCAAACAACTCCATAGGATTTAACAGGATTTATAACTTAACTTGCCAAATAATTTTTCAAGATTTAACAGCTTCAAGATTTACTAAATCCACGATTTAAAGGATTTACTAAATCCTATATTAAATCATGCTTATTGACAAACAGGACCTACGTGTGAGAAAAATGCAATACACTCAATAAAATTGCACTCAAACAAACCCCAAAACTAGAAGTAGATACATTGCAACAATTTATGGATAGCTTACAATGGTAAATGAATATATTGTTGGAGTTGGAGGTAAACCATGCAACAAAACAAATAAGAAAATATAAATGCAGAGAAAAAGTAAAGAACACTAGGATTTAATATGAAAAAATTCAAAACTAGGAAAAAATCATGGAGCCACATCACGCCAAGAAATCCACTATGAAAATTAAGAGAAATTTGTACAGATCTCTCTTCTCTCTTGCTCTCTACTTGCTTTTCTTCTTACATAATTCTTACACAAGAACAAACAAAAAGATACAATACATACCATCAAGGGACGCCATCCTTAAGAAAAATGAAAAGAAAAATTGTCCAGTCAACCGCGCTGCGGTACCAATTTGGAGTGCAATGGCATTCAATACTCTATCTCTAGTTTGCCTGACAGCATTGCAACGCCAGATCTTGAGCGCTGCAACGATATGCTATCTATCTTTTCTCTAAGTGACTATGTAATGTCAAGGCTCTCAGGTACACAACACCATGCATTGTATAGAAAAAAAAAATTTATCTCACTTTGAACTGGAACTTAAGCTAGGGGAGGACCTTCACACCCCAACAAGCATGACAAACTGAGTTGATGTCCGTGGCAACAATACAATCCAATCGATCGACACAATCAAATTCCACACAAACTAATATATATATAAGCCAACACAAAGCAATCACAGTATTGCTACATATAATAAACTGACAAGACATACTCATCAATTAATAATATAGTATAGCTAAACATGCAAACCTCTTAGGATCATAAATCTTAAGAAATGCTATCAACAAGATGGAGTTTGCCAAACTCATTTGGAATAGCAAAACAACAATCAAGTTAGCTAGACACACAACAATCAAAAGGGCACTATCAAAATCAAGACAATGACACAGATTCATGTAGATATATTTACATGAAAGATGTTTTATCCAATTTGTAAAAAGCGAATATAACCACTGAATACCCAACACCAACAAGTATCATTTATCAACATGACTGAGCAATGGTATAGATTATATGGCCAAGTAAAAATGTTTAATCTGAATTCATTTGTAGAACAAACAAAATGCTCAAAACACTTATTTTTAGTCATGGAAAAGATGGTAACAGCTAAGTAGTATACCAATATAGCATAAATAATATAACAAATGCCAAAGATATGTACCTAAGAAGTTAAGAGTCCTTTACCTTGAGGTGTATATAGCATTCAACACTCCTCCAAAACTACTAGGTCAGTACACAGTAGGGAGTAACTTGTATACCTTAATAAAAAGGTCAAAATCAGCCATGCCATAAAAAATGCATTAATCAAATTAACATTTTTATTAACTTTTGTAGGAATAGCTAAAAATATATGAATAGAGAGAAACTAGGAACAAAAACCGGAGCACTAGTTTTTCTAAATTTATGTTAATTATTCAAAAGAAATTTGGTCTAAGAAAATCCTAAATCAAGGATGATGTAGGACATCGTAGAGTCTAGGGCTTCCAACATATATAATATGGGATATGAAAAATCATTCAATAAGAACACAAAATTAATTGGGCGCACCAAACAATTAATCTTAAGCAATTAGCTGCTGCGTTTGAACAAAACATCAGGGAAATTAATTCATAAGAAAAATTAACCATATTTTACTAGAAATTCAAGAGAACAAAAAAACATGAAAACATTTTGAAATTCAATCACTCTGTCAAGCCAAAAAAAAATCAAATTGAATAAAGCAAAATAAGAGAAAGAATTCACCAAAAAATAAGGATCATACTTTGTACTAGAGGACAGGATCGCACAAAATTCTTCAAGTTTCTCAATTAACCAAGGAATATATTAAATCCCAAAAATAGTCCCCAAATTATTCATCTGTGGCCAATTTACACCAAGAGTACAACATTTCTCCAATTTAATCCTTCGACTATACAAAGTTGATTTAAAATGAACCCCTACAAAGAAATTGTCATACATAGTTGATCCCAATTTAGTCCCTAAGAGATGTTTTCGATCAATTTTGAATAATCAATGACTAATTAGAGAAACGTGATACTCTATAACTAAATTGAACGCACAAACAATTGAGTGACTATTTTTGGAGTTTAAGCCATCAAGAAATTACACATCTAAAAGGAAATTTTATTCAATCCCTACTTGAATTTTCGTATGCCTTAGATCTCTATTTTTAATCACAAAATCATTACAATTTTTCTTAATCAAATATTGATAACATAAGACAGAATCAACAAAAGAACATTTTCTGAAAGAAAGAGATAATGCAGAGCATATTAGAGAAAGATAAAAGAATAAAAGAATAAAAATGAAGGACCCATTCAACAAAATAAAATATAAGAAAAGGATTTACAAGATCCCATAGTCAGAAGACATCATGAATCCCTAATTAATGACCAAATCACCAATAAAGTAGAAAAATCATCACTCAATAAATCTTTCATATCCAATACCTAATGCACAATTGCATCTCCATTAATATCATAAAGAACAAGGCTGGCATGACCATATGAGCAATGTGCAAATAATGTGTTGGATGTAAATCTCAAAGATGGTGGACAGATAGAAAAATCCAAAGAAAATGGTTGTGGTTCATGATATAAAATCAACTCAAATACATTAACATTAGACTAACAAATGATTTTTTTAGGTTTAGGATATTCAAATTCCCAATGCTTTAAAAACCTAAACTTATTAATTCATTTGTAAGTTATTTTTTTGTTAAATTTAAAGATTGAATATGCTTAAATTTAAAATTATATAAGATATTAATAAGATATTAGTAATATGTAAGTTAATCTTATATGATTTTTATATCATCTAAATTGTATTTATTACGTCATCCGGTTCAACCCCGGTTTGACCGGTTGAACCGGTCGAACCGTTCTCTCTACCGGTTCGATGTCCGGTCCGGTTTTCACAACCTTGCAAATTCCAACCATTCATCTATTTACCATTAGCATTCTAACAAACCATTAGCATATGGTTAGCATAAAGTTCACGCTTATATGATATTTTCAATAACAATGTAAAAAATTTAAAAAAAAAATTACGTCTTAAGTCCACATCTACATTACTCATTATTGTCATAATTAACAGTAAGTTTTATATGAATATTCTCATGCAAATTGTGTACATGACTATAAATAATGCAAAAGGATATGATGAATGCAAGGTAATGTTGAAATACTTATATGTTTCCTATTGAATACAATATAATTAATTCCAAAAAGGGGTGAATAAATGCACATTGGTATTTGACTCGCGAGTCGAGCTCGAGTTACAGTTGAGCTCGAGTTACAGTCGAGCTCGAACACCCCCTAACTCGAGCTCGGCTCGACTCATTTACACCCCTAGGATACATGACTTAGTTCAAATTCAAAGAATTTTGAATTCATCAAAATCACACAATTTTGGAATAGATTACACGAATCCCATAACTGCAAAACCCTCGGCACCTTTCTTGATAATGACAACCTTGGTGACTATGACCCTAACTACCTTGCGGAACATTGAGGATCTCAAACCACAAAGACAACGATTTGCCACTTCAAACACCAACTTTTACCCGCAATAACAACAGCATGTGACCTCGCACCTACAACACAAACGTGAATGGTGATGCCAACCTCGTACGACCCCGAGCACACGCAACTATGCATTCTTCTCCGCTTAAATCCATCGATCATAGCTCGTAAGGCCCACTACCTTTGCCTCCTTACCATCACTCTCATGTCCTAAATTATTTTCTTAGTATTTTTTTATTTTCAGAATATTTTTATTAGCTCTAACCAAACAACAAAATGATCGCGCGAATTTCAAATACAATGTATTTACTTCACAATGCATTTAAAATTCAAAAAACTCTCTTGAATTTTAAATACTTCCAACTAGATGGCCCCTTAAGTCATTACTTATCACTAAATCCAATATTAAAATCAATTGTATGAATCCAAAGTCGACTATTTTTAATTTAACCATTTTATGGCATTCAAATTTTAAAATAACTAGGGTTTATCCAAACTTACACGCACTCCATGAATTTAAACCAAAACATGTAAGCTAATGCTCAAACATGGAATCCCCAACTTATGCATGATTACCAAGTCCACCATCAACTATCTGTAAGTAATATCTACCTCAAATTGTACTGTAACTACAAAACAGATGAACGTTCTTCTTAGCTATACGCTTCAATTCCCAATGCCTGGAGAAGAAAAAAGAAACCTAAATTGAGACAAGCTCTTTATCTCTCCCAAGAGAATCCTCACGGGATAACATGCACCATCAGCTGTAGTTGAAGAAAATAATGAAAATAAAAGAGGAACTACACACCGTACCTTCTTCGATTGAGCCAAAACCTTCTTGATTCTGCACTCTCTTAAACTCACTTGTCCCCTCCTTCTCTGACTCTCACTCACTCACATTATATCGCTCTCATGATCTCCATAGCTGGGACGCGTAATGGGAAAGGAGAATGGTCAGTGGAGTACCAACGCCAGCAGCAGAGAGCCGGCCCTGGACCCGAGCAAACTAGGGTTGTTGCGCACGATTTTTTTTGGCGTAGATCTGACTTCAAATTTCTCATTTCTAATAATCTTCCCGCCCGTCTTTTTTTTTATTATTATTATTAACATAAATATTTATAAATATTTCTCATATATTTTTATTTTGTTCAAATGTTTTCTAATATCTATTTATGATAAAAGTACCCTTAAAAATAAGGGTATCCCTTGAGAAACACTGTTTCTATTCCTTCACAAACATCCTTACATATTAGGGGCCTAAGTGAGCTAAGCCGACTCAAACTCGGCTCGTTTAAGGACTCGTGAACTGTCCTTATCAGGCTCATGAGTCAAGTTCGAGTAGAGCTATAAGCGAACCAAACGTTTTGACGAGGTACTTGTTGCTTGGTTCGATTAAACCTCATTTGTGGTCGTTTTTCTAACTAAACAAATAAATTTGAACAATATTTGTAATACTCGATCATTAAATAAATAAGCTTGAACACTAATGTGTTTGCTCATTTACGTTCACGAATAGCATCATTTTAAGCTCTTGAGTTTGAGCCAAAATTCAGACTGGTGAGCCGAATTCGATAAGGCCACTACTCGATTTGACTCGACTTATTTATACCTTATTACATATCCACCTATAACTACTATAGATTTCTTCTCTCTTTCATTTGAATTTTTTTTCTTATAACAAGATAAGAGACTTTGTAATTGAATATGACAAAGTCATTTGATCAAATATCAGAAGATAAATAATTTTAATATTTAATAATATTATAGTATATTATTAAAATAATTTTTAATAATTTATATTTATTGTGATGAAGAGAATGTGTGAAAATTATTTTTATTTTGATGTAATCTAAATATGGAGCTAGACAGGGAGTTCAAAGAAACATGTTCAAGCAAAGCAAAATTCTATTAATAATAGAAAAATATTCAACGCTTTAAACATTGCTAAAAAATATTTGAATCCAATTTGAACATTGTTCGACGAGTTCAAACCTTATTTAAAACTATTTTATTATTATCAATTGAACCTAATTCGATTGTTGATCAAATCTTATGTGATTTTGATTTGAGTAAACTTCTCAACATGTTAATGAAGATTCGGACCTTTTTCGAATCATGCCCGAAGAGATGTGCAAGAGATATTGTTAGGTTTTATTTCAGATTTTTTTGGTTTGTTTTTGTATAGCTTGTGTGTGGCTATTTGTATAGTGACTCTTGCCGCAAGAAGGCGGAGCGCTGGGCTGGCGTCTTGTGAACCGGCCGAGCAACTGGACGCGTGGAATTAGAGAGATTTCATGTTTTAAACAACGAGGCAATTCTTGGTCGTCATCTCTATTCGCCGGATCTTGAAGCTGAATGGGAAATCCATGTTGCTCAGGAAGCCATGAGGAAGCAAGGCATTGAGGACGTGGATCTGGTTTTGGTTGTTGCATGGTGAAGGAGCCACAGGATCGGCTCGGTGTGAAGAGGGGTGTAACTGAGATCAAGCAGCATCCCTTCTTTGAGGGTGTGAAGGCTGATCGGACAGAAGGCTTTGTCCGTGGGGCTTGGCAGGCTCAGACGAAGACTTCCGCACAGGTGGACTGGTGCGATCCGTTTCTTGAAGATCTCATATCTTCAAGAAGGGAATTTATTCCAAGTACAGTTCGGGAGGAGTTCGGGTACATGTAAAGGTAGTGCTTGCGGGATATTGACAGAAGGTGGAAATTGCAAGGTAGATTGTCCACATATGAGAGGCATCACGGCAGATTCAAGATCATTGTTTTTTGAATTGAAGATTGGTTCAAGATCTTCTTTATGGTGGAGTTTTGGATTTCCGGTGAAGTCCGGGTGGCACTGAGGTAGTGTCGGCTGCTCTTGGAGAGCAGGGTTGAGAGTTTGGGGCGCTTGGAGATACGTGGTCGTGTGGTGCACGAGGAGTCCACATAGGAGCGCGGGGAACTGGGGAAAGACACGCAGGGTACTGGCCGGATGCGGCAGTGCGGAGCGTGGTCTTGTGATGAGCGGAGCGCTGGTGAGGGCGCATGGCTCGCTGCACGGGTGGATACGTGCAGGATGTGGTCAGTGACAGACCACATGGGTGCAAGGCGCGGGCTTATGGCGTTTGGACGCGGGTTGGAGGCACAGGGCGAGGGCACTGAGGCGCAGGGTGCAGGTGGAGGCACAGGGCACGGAAGCCGGGCTAGGGGTGCTCGGGGATTGACTGCGTTGGACGCAGTGCGACAGAAGATATGTCGGGAGGTGGAGATAGAATGTCGGTGGACGCTTTCGGCGGAGGAGACTAATAGGATCATTCTTTGGCTGTTCTTTATGAACAGTGGTTATCTTGTGTTTTGTTAAATCTGGACTAAGGGGGTGATTGTTAGGTTTTATTCCAGATTTTTTAGGTTTGTTTTTGTATAGCTTGTGTGTGGCTATTTGTATAGCCTTAGGTGCTTATTAATAGGCCTTTTAGCTTGTATTAGGAAAAAGCCAAGAAATAAAGAATTGCATAGTTTGGCTCACGTCTCCTCCCTCTCCTCTCTCTCCCTCCTCCTCCTCTTTCAAGATCCATGAGGAAGTGATTCTTCCTCAAGTGAAGGGATCTCACATATATGTTCTATGGTGAAGAATGAAAAGATAAACGATAAATTATTCCCGAACAACTTAGAAGTCTTTCACACACAGTTATAGAGACAGACTAAGAGCAAATTTACTTCTTAGTTGGAGGTGTAATATTATTCGGGTCTACCGCAATCCATCATATCAATTCCACCAAAAATAAATAAATAAATAGTATCATGGTATGATTTTGCATTCTCAATCATAAGATTTTGATATGTATTCAACATCATTATCCCATTTTTCTATCTACTATGCCAATAAATATTTCAATTTAAAATTGTATCCACAACCAAAGTAATCTTACATGGATTGAACAAGTGTTGGGAAAGGGAAACATTATTCTGTGAGGATATCGAACGGGAGAACCATCCCGTACCGCTTGGTACCAAGTAGTACCGGTGCTCGATACCGAGCACGATACACTATTGGGCTGACGTGGCGCATTTTTATTGGGCTCTACACGACGTCCGGACTCCGCACAGAATAATTTGTCTGGAAAAGGAGGATGTAATGCTAGTCAATATAGCACTTACAAATGATGCAATGAACATTGATTTGAGAGTATAGGGAGTTGTTAAAGTTATTTAAGATGAAGATTATGATAGCTTCATGGATGATAAATGATAGAGAAATACTGAGATGCTCTTTTTAGGGATGGATAGGATAAATATTCGTAGTTCGTTTTAATATTTGATAAGTTCCACACCAAAAAAAAAAAGAATTCAAGTATTTGATTATTAAAATAAAACAAAAATAAATTTTAAAGATATGTAAAACTTGGATGATCAAGATAGATGTGCCATAATATAATTACACTCATTATAAGACAAGATACATACTGAGCAATATTGATTTCTAGCATAAAATTTTCTTGGCCATTTAGGAGGTAAAGTTTAAACATGTTCATTAGATTCCCCTGACCTTGCTTCTTTAATTTATAATTATCAGATTTCCCTTACAATTTCCAACAGGTTCTTTAATATTGTGTGTCTGAATTTTAGGTAGTGGTAACATTAGAACCTTTTCTTCATTGAAAATTTTTCTTTGGTTGTATATATTTATTGATCTCTCATCATGATTTTATTGACTTTTCTCTCTTGGGACTTCAAAAAATCCTTTCTTAATGGACTTGAGTTTTTTGTTCCAAATACCACTTCTAAGACTCCACAAAAAATATTATTTAGTTTAAGAATAAATTTAGCAATTTTGCCCTTCTTTATAATTTTTTTGTCATGCCCAAAATTTAATTTATTTACATGCGTGCCTTTATTCTTATCAGTTCATTTAAAATACATCACATGCAAAATTACTAAATAAAATTTTAATATAATTATATAAAAATGCTCATAATAATAATATATATCATGTATCAAAAGTTATGCGGTGAAGGTTCACTAAATCAAGAGATAATGCATTTTAATCATATTGGAGAGAGATAAAAGCTGTAATTTAAAATCATTGAGAGCATAAATAGGATTCAGGTTACCTATCATGTTCAGAGTAATTTTCATAGTTAGAGTGATAAATAGAAATGACCGAGAATGAGTTTTCTCTCTTTTCTCCACTTCCTCTCTCCCTTCTCTCCTCTCTTCTTCCTGGCCAAGCAAACAAAGAAAGGGGGAGGGATGGCTTGCATGATCTTAAATTAGGATAGTGGATTTAAATATTTAAAATATAATTTTTTTTATCTAGTGATGCAACACTCAAGATGTTTGTGCCATAGTGCTCTCCCAAATCATTGTAGAATAAAGGTGACATCGCCATAATGTAGCTATCAAGTGCTGCTATGTTCGTTCAACCTAAACTTTCCACACAAAGAGGCCAACGTTATTGTGCTCTCCAACACAGCACTGCAACACTTGTATTTAGATTTTTCATGTAGACAAAAATTTCAATATGGGTTATTTACATGTCATTAATCTATTGCACATGAGAGATACTACAATCTACCCACCTTAAAAAATATCATCTTCGATAATTTCCACTACGAACCACTAATAGACAGAACATATTGTTGATCACTAATCATAGCAATCACGTCAATCAAATCATGTATTCATTCACATATGTATGCAGAACAATCAATCATACAAAATTCTATGCAAGGCATATTAAATTGAAAGCATAAATTTCACATATAATTTAGATCAGAGAGCTATACCAATGGATCTCAAACACTTCTCTAACTTCTTGCTGACTCGAACTATTCATATTTAGCTGAACTGGTGCTATTATCAATGAAGATAAATCCATAATCATGCTTATTTCAACAGTTCTTACATTACTCCTATTCACATAATCTTCAACAGACATCCTAGAACCTGCAGTCCTTGACTTGTATTCAACTTGTATACTTGCCTTAAATGCTTTTCTCTAGATCTTTGTTTTCCTCCAACTCTTCTAGAAGGATAATCTATTATCTTATGTCCATGTTGCCCACATCAGAAACATTGACTTGTAAGCATAAAACATTGGCATGGATGTCTTTTCTCACAATAAACACTCTTCAGGTTGCTTTTAACAAATACCATAAACCCTATCTTATAATTACTAAACTTGAACATATTTTCATTGAAACTTCCTCTACTCATTTCTTCACATGCTCTCTTCCTACTTATATCTTGTCTAAATTGAGGAATTGCTAGATTATTTTCGAACAATCTTGCTCTTTCTACTAGTTTTGAAATTTATCTAATCCTTAAAGGCACAAGCGGGTGCCTCAACCCATCTTAAAATATTTGTAATATTTCTCCTCTACAATACTAATCAATTGAGGAGCATATATGGCCATTGTAATGAACACAGCTTCATACTGCATCTCAATCCTATTTCCTTGCTCCAGTCTGATGAATGACTTTTGTATTTGTAGTTGGGCTAATGGAGGTACGAATCAATCCCTGAAAGCGCTTAAAAATTCTTCTCATGTAATATGTGGAGTTTACCTTGAATTTTTTCTCTTTGTTGTTGAATCTATCACCTTTTAGCTTCTCCCTTAAATAAGAACACTACAAGTGGCACTTTCCAGTTCTTTGGGAATTTCATACTATCAAATATCTTTCAATCCTTAATAGTCAATCTTCTACTGTCTGTGGCTCGACAAAATTCTTAAATAGTGGGGGCTTCAACTTATGGAACATCTATAAATGCTTATCTTCCTCATTCTCTTTGCTCCCAACCTGATTGCTTTGTGTGTTACTCTTTTTTTTTTTTTGGGTAAATAGGGGCATAGCCCATTTTATTAAGACAAAAGACAAATACAACATAAAGTTAAATGATAGGAAAAAACATAACGGAACTTAATGAAACAGGAAAAGAAACCTAATACCAAAAACTGGAACAAATCCAGCTAACAAGGACTTAACAGAGAATGGAATAGAAAAAGTTCAGAATAATAGAGAATCAGAAATATAAAGAAATCCTCAGACAATTATCTCGGGAAATTTCCTTTGATCAGATTGTAATCCTTCCAGGAACAGGCTTTGACGTGTGTAGCATTCTTAATATTGTTGATCACAGAATCCGGGCTATTCCACTTGCTAGCAAAACTTCTATTATGCCTTTCTCTCCATATTTGATACACTGTGCAGCATACCGTCAGAAAACAGAAGGATTTTTCGCCACTGGATAGCATATTATAGTTCTCCAAGTAGTCCAAAATCTGTAGCAAATTTGGTCTAAATAAAAATGCATTTAACTCAGGAATCAGGTTAGTAATAATATAGAATGAAACATCACAGAAAAAGAAAAGATGATTATGGTCTTCGGGAGCCTTATGACAGAGGAAGCAAGCAGGATTGATCTGAACACCTCTCCTAAACAACAAATCTGCGGTTCTTAATTTCTGCAAAACAGCCATCCAGGTATAAGTAGAATATCTGAGTGAATAATGATTGTGCCAGATATATTTATTCCACGAAGCCTCATTCAGATGAGAATAATAGGATTTATAGAAATCTTTGAACTTAGGACTAGAAGAGCCATCCCAAGCTACAGCCGGTTGCTCTTTAATGTTAATATTATTAATCTTGAGAACAACCACTTCAGGCAGAGAGTCTCGAAGGATCCACTCATTATCTCTAATGCAATCTTTAACCAAAAGTCTGGTTAATTGATTACCAGCAGGAATTAAGTCACTCAAAGCCTTCCCATTTAACCAAGGGTCCCAATAAAAAGATAAGTTAGAGTTAGAAGAGATTTGAAAAGTTAAATGATTTAGCATGCAGTGCGCAGTTCTACAAATACTCTTCCAAAATTTAGAAGCTTTAACCGAAGGAGGTTTCCAGGGAGAGCAATAATTGACTTTAAACCAAGTAGAAATTAAGGACTCTTGGGTGAGAAGACGCCAAATAAAAGAACAGTGAGCGCTGTAGTAAAGGGACTCTATAGAAGCAATCCCTAAACCACCCTTCTGTTTAGGAATGACAGTTTTATCCCAGGAAATCATGTGCACCTTTTTCCCATTAATATTGCCGTGAAACAGAAATTTAGAACAAAGCTTAGAAATAGTTTTACAGATGGCTTTTGGTATAATGGAACCTCTGATCCAATAGGTTAAAGTGTTAGAAATGGTAAATTTTAAAAACTGAACTCTACCAGCAAGAGAAAGGAAACGGACCTTCCATCCATCAAGCAGAGAAATAATATTGCTTAAAAGCTTCTGAAAATGAGAAGAATTCAGTCTCTCGGAGGATATGGGAATGCCCAAATAAATAAAGGAATTACTCATATGAGAAATACCTAAATTGTTACAAAATTGAGCAACATTAACCGAATTTTTAGAGAAAATAATAGAGCATTTGTCGTAATTAATGAACAAACCTGAGGCCTCAGCAAAATAATTAAGAATTTTATTTAAACTAGTAGCAGTTTGAATGTTAGCATTGCCAAAGATTAATAAATCATCAACATACAAGAGGTGGTTAAAGTAGTTACCTTTATAATTAAACCCAGCCGAGTTACTTATCAAAATATCAGAAGAAAGACTACAGGATAATGCATCCAATACTAAACAAAAGAGAGAAGGAGATAAAGGACAACCTTGTCTTAAGCCTGAGGAAGATTTAAAGAAGCCTTCCAGAGAGCCGTTTAAGCAGATAGAAAAATAAACATCAGACATACAACCTTGAACCCATTTAATAAACAGCTCATAGAACCCCTTTTGTTTCATTTTGTTCAAAAGGAAACCTTGGGAAACAGTATCAAAAGCCTTCCTAATATCCAACTTAGCACAAAACATATTGCTAGAAAAATTAAAATCACTAAGCACTTCAGAAGCAAGTAAAATATTGTCAGTGGTGCTTCTGTTCTTAATAAAACCAGCCTGGCTCTCATGAATAATAAAGGGTAAAATAGAATTAAGCCTATTAGCAAGAAGCTTGGCAATTATTTTATAAAAAACATTGCATAAAGAAATAGGCCTGAAGTCATTATTATTGGTAGCATGTGGTCTTTTGGGAATAAGCGTAATGGTCGTAGCTTTAACCCCTTTAGGGAGTTGGCCAGAAGTGAAGAAACTTTTAACTGCATTACAAAGATAAAAACCAATGACATGCCAAGTTTTCTTATAGAAGTCAAAAGTGTACCCATCCGGACTCGGGGCCGAAGAGGAAGAGCCATCGAAAATCACTTTTTTAATCTCAGCCTCAGTAAAAGGAATAGTTAAAGAGCTAAATAAATGAGAAGGAATTTTGTTACCAACGGGAATATTGAAGTTGTCCTCATTAATAGGCTTGGGAGAGTTAAAAGCCTCAGTAAAATGCTTAATAACTACTTCAGCCATCTCCAGATAATTATTAAAATTACCAGCTGAAGTGGAAATTTCTTTGATAACATTTATGTTATTCCTAGATCTAATTTGAGCATATAAAAAGCCCAAGTCATTCTCCCCATTTCTCAGCCATTTGGTCTTGGCTCTTTGAAAAACCCAAGAGGACCAGACTTTATTCATAATGTTATAATTATCTCTAGCCTACTTGTAGAGAAAGTTTAAATTGCTATTTAACGGATCATACTGAAGCTCAGCCAAGTAATGATTCTGCTTGATATTGAAATCATGTAAAGAATTTAAAATATAGCACGAGGAGGACCAATTCCTATCCTTTATGGTTTTCTTCAAAAACTGTAAAGAATTATAAAAAGCAGCAATAGGACTAGAATTAATAGGCCTATCAAAAGCTTTGATAACATCCTCCCAAAAACCATCCATGTGAATCCAGTAAATTTTAAACAAGAATCTAGAGGACCTCTTATCCCTAGTAGAGGTAAACAGAATTAAAGGAAAATGATCTGAGCAGTTCGCAGGTAAAACTTTATAGAAAGATGATGGAAACAAACTCAACAGGATTAGAACTACTAAAATTATTACTACTATTCTCATTGCTAAAAACCATGTGAGAATTAACATACCAAGGGTCCGAGAGGGCCTCATTATTGAACTTAGCTTCTAAAATACAAATCATACTAAGATCATAAGACTTGACAAGCTCTCTACAAGCTTTAACTTTGTTAGGGTGATTGAAACCCCTAACATTCCAGCAAGCAATATTTGGAAAAACATTAATTTTTTGAATTTTTTGCCTTCCTGACAGATTTGGCTCTAGTTTGCACCGAGACGGGAGAAGAATGGGATTTGTTAACAGAGGAATTAAGGGAAGAAGGAGTATCCGGTTTTTTATCAATGTCATTCGGAATAGGATTGTAACCGTTGTCATCAGATTCTTGATTTTGGGAATCTTCAGAATGAAGAGCCGCAAATTTATTGGACAGCCTGAAATTAATTGGGGGATTAGCCAGCGGGGGAGAGACATGGCTCGACGAAGAAGCTTCCTCAATGGGAATGTTTAGATTAGGAATATTAGCCTTATTAGGAGTGCAATTGTTAGGGATCAGAGAAGCAGTTTCCTTTTCAACCGAGGAGGCTAAATTAGGAAAGGTTTCAACGGTAGTATTTTTACTTTCCAAAATTACCCTAGGAGGAGAGGAGGGAATTTCGGGCGGCGCCGGAGCTCTGGATCTAGGGTTTCTGCTAGTACTCCTTCCTTTATTCCTGGGTTTAGGCGGAGGAAAGACAACCGGTTTGGGATTAGGGTTGGAATTGCAAGAGGAATAGGTATGAACCATGGATCCACAGCCTTCACAGTGGCTAGGTTTCCAATCATAAATCACCTTAAGTTGGATATCCACCCCTTCAATATTAATCGGAATTTCATCCGGTAAAGTCGAATCTTTCGAGACAGAAACACACACCCTAGCAAAAGTTAATCTAGCTCTTTTAGCAGTAAGATTGTCCACAGATAAAGGTATACCAATATAGCTAGCTATAGTCGAAATACCTTTCGGGGTCCAAAGGGCCAGAGGAAGATCAACGATTTTTATCCAAATAGGTATAGAAGATAGTTCATCCCTCTTAGGTTGAAACTTAGGGGACCATTTTTGCAAAATAAACGGTTTTCCTAACAAGAACCAGGGCCCTCCGGACCAAACCAAGTCAAAATCTTCTTGGTTAGTAAACTTAATTAGGAAAAATCCATCTGTCAAGGAAAGAAGAGAGAACGAACCTTTCAAGATCCAAACCTTTTTCATAGCAGCAAGTAACCTTTCATAATAGGGCCTTGGCCCCAAAGAATAACCGACTAAAGAGAAAGACCAGACTGAAACACCTTCAGAAAGATCGTCTTCTTTAAAAGTAAGCTTTTCACTAGGGCGAACAAAGGATACAGGAAAATCTTCTTTCGCCATGGAGGGATTGGCCAGATTCTTAGCAAAGGAAGTATCAGGAGAAGCTGGAGAAGAAGCCAGAATAGGCCCCAGAATCGAGGTATTCCGAAGCGGAGGGAAATCACCGATCTCCATCTGGGAGAGGAATCAACCTCTCTCGGATGAAGGAAGCCTGGACGGCGCCGAACGTTTCCGAGGAAAACCCTAGAGCTCAGATATTTTCCAGGGCCTCGAAAAAATCTTTCTCCGAGAGAAACATTAATCGTGTGTTACTCATCAATTGCGTTATTACATTGGCAAACTACATCATGTATCTGATGTAAATGGAGCTACACACTTTATTCATTCAGCACATCTTAATCATTTGGATCCATTCGTGCACTTGTATACATTTCTTTTGGCATAACATATTACAATTTAATCACACAAATACATATCATGAACGCAAAAAAATGCATCTTAGAACTATCCAATTTCTACCCATCTTAGCTAAATTCCTACAGCTTTGGTCACAATTCAATTCTTCCAAAATTAATGCACTAACACAATTTGTGTTATACCTCAAGATCTAATTCATCTACTTGCATGCTTTTATTCTTAACAATTCTGTTAAATACTAGACATGCAAAATTACTTGGTGCAATTTTAATGTGATCATATCAAAATGCTCAGAATGATGATGCCAATCTCATATCAAAAGGCAATGAAAGTTCACTAAATCATGAGATAATATATTTAAACCATATTAGAGATAAATGAAAGCTCAAATTCAAAATTATTGAAAATAAAAATAGGATTTGAGTTATCTACCATGATCAGAAAAACTTTTGTAATTGGAGTGATAGTTAGAAATGACCCATGATCAGCTTTCTATCTCTTTTCTCTCTCTTCCTCTTTTTCTTCTCTCATCTCTTCTTGTCGGCCAAGCAAATGAAGAAATGAGGAGGGAAAGGCTAGAGTGCACTTAAAATTGGAAAGTAGATTTATATATATTTATTTTTTTGACCCAAGGCTGTAGCGCTCATGACATCAATGGCGTAGCTCTCTCCCAAAGCATTGTAGAATAGATGAGACAACATCCCTACGCTCACTTAACCTATACACCCCACACAAAGAGGCCAACATCATTGCACTTGTCAGCTCAGCATTGCACTCACCAGCACAGCGCTGCACTCCTCAAATTTTCATGCATACAAGAATTTTAATATGGATCATTTAGAAGCCATGAATCTAATGCAAATGAGAGCTATAACATTTTCAATACTTGGTTTCATCCCCACAACACTCCCAATCTAAATTGAGTGACGAGTAGATCACTTTATCAAAGATTATAGAGGACACATTAAATTTCTTTATTCAGGCATTGCGTCCCATATTTATTTCGTCGTGCGATAAAATATGAAATTTTTAATAATTTCATTTTAATAATGTAAATGATATAATATATAACTATGTTTCAAATAGCCATGATTTGAGTTTAGGATCTTTCTTTTAAAGAGAAATAGCTTAGAGCTACACCCATGAAATAATGATCCTTGCATTTTCCACTTATGAATATTACAATTGATTTAGCCTATTGAAAGTAATTTAGCTCATCAATTTGTGCCCAATGAGTAATAGATTCAACAAAAAGTTGCCATAATTATTGATACAACACTGCATGATTGGTTCTTGTTTAAATTTGGCATCCGAGCAAATTTTGTCACAAACCATTCCATGTTTAGCTATAGTTTTGATTAAGAGGGAAGAATAAAATCATATTCAAGATAGCAAGTTGTAGCAAGTTGTAGCAAGGCCTAGGCTTGAGATCGAGACTCAAGATAGCAAGATTTGGCAAGGCCATTTCATGTTCAATATTAAGTAACTATCATCCAAAAGTTGATTTGATTAGAACACATATTTGTGATGCGAGCAAGTGTTGGCCACTTGAGAATTTCCTTATATATTTTTCACCCCACTCCCAAGGGAGAGATTATTGGGTTCGGACACCGAACACAGCTTCCGTTCGATATTCACAGTACCAAGCAGTGCTGAGCTCGGTACTGTGAAGTACTAAGTACTGAGCAGTACTGAGCTCTGTACTGCTCTGTACCTGGGCTCCGAGCACATCCGATGTCTGAACCAAAAAAATTTGCCAATAGGAACATTATCCCTCCTCTAAGAATGAATAAGACTTCTATTGGAATAATTTTCTTACTATTTTTTAAAATAACTTTTTAGTATAACAATTAATTTTTTTATTAAAAATAACTTTAAAAAGTAATAAAAAAATCATCCCAAACGAAGCCTAAATTTCTCAATTAAATGCAGAATTTTAATGATTATAACAAATTACTAGGTGCACAAACAAGAACATTAAAATTAAAAACATTTAAAAATTGGCCAGTTATATATATGATACTTAAATCTTTGATTATTTACAAAATTAACACCCATACCTTCATTTTTTTAAATTGTTCAAATATTAAAATTCAAACCAAATTCTCAACTAAAATTTTTCACTTTTATCAAATAATTTAATCTTGCCATTCAAAAAATGCATGATTTCAATAATTTTAAAAAGAATACAGAAATGTTAATTTTGTAAATAAATATAATTTAGATGTCATATATGTAATTCCCTCCACAAAATGCAATGGATTAGAAAAAAAGAGGGACTTCAATTTTTAAATGAACAGAACCAAAATATATATTTTGACAAGAAGCTTTTGAAAAACAAGAATTTATCAAATAAACAATCATAAGCTCTTCTTATTACACATTATTGAATCTCTTATTATCTTCACAAAGCTGCATTCAACATCACTTCTCTCCATAAAATGAATACTTTTCAAAACATACATCATTTCCAATGCTAGTCATATATAAAATTAGCCATCTAAAGTGTAAAGCTAACACTCCACTTCATTAATCTCATATAGTTCTCAACTAGTGCCAGGTGGGCATGTAAGGTGACAATCAGCTTATTACCTGACAACAAATTTACAAGTACCATGCGACAGGAGCAAAGTTCTTGGATCTATGAAATCTGAAATGTATAAAAAATGAGACAACAGAAACATTAGAAAATAGTGGAAATTTTCACTTCTAGACTTCGTTTGGAACAACTTTTTTTTTTTCTTTATAAAACGATTTTTTAGTACAAAAAGTCTAACTCACAAAAAATTTGTACTAAAAAGTTGTTTTAGAAAACAGCAAAAAAGCTTTTCCAAACGAAGCCTTATTCTAAAGCCCATTTAGTTCCAATCTTAGCACCACCCCATCTGATTGGAAATATCAACCTGCAAAATTTAATGAAAGTCGGAAAGATTGAGACAGGACTGAACAACCGACCTTATATAACGGTTCCATTGGGAATTAAAGCATCCTTGATTACAGTGACAATGCCACTTTTGATGAAATATCCATCTGTTTCTCTTGCTGCTTCTTGCACACCATTGCTGTTGATGATCTGCAATACCAAAATTTCAATTCAATTCAGGCTAATCTTATATAGTATAAAACTATGCTCACAAACGCATAAATTTCAAAATTGATGATGATAATAATGATGATATTGACGATGATGATGATGATGACGATGACTTATGAAACATCATTATAACATACAAGCATAGAGTTCTTGGCTAGATGATGCTGAAAGATTCTAAAATGCTTTATTGGGGGGCATAAATGAAACAAACGACATAGGAGGCGAGAGACAATGAATATGTTGTAGTTCAATGAAGTCATGCGTTTCAAGTACCTTAACATTTGTAGTGAATGAACTTATGCATTAAATTTTGGGCTTATTTTGTGCTTCTTTATTAATTTTGGCGTACTTTGTGCATCTTTTAATTTTGACGTACATTGCACATCTTTTCATTTTGGACTCATTTTGTGCCTCTTTTCATTTTTGGAATTTGCTTCCTTACTAAACCTTTAAAGACTTAGTTATAAGATCATCTTCAAGATACAAGGAAAAGAAAACTCTCTTTTATATAAGAATGAATAAACTACATAGCAAATCCAATCCTATAAAAAGAATGAACTTCTTTATTAAGAAAATTAAGAAGTGGATTTATCAATTTGTAAAATAGGCCTATGAGATAGAACAATGTAGGAAGATGAAGAAGATTTTTATTTCTAAGACATAGGAGGCTAGAGACAATGAAGATGTTGTAGTGAATGAATTCATGTGTTTCTTCAAGTACCTTAACATTTTCACCAATCCGGGCGTTCTTGTCAATAATTGCTCTTTTAACGTGAGAGTTCTTCCCAATTCCAATAGGTACACTGCCTTTTGCGAATAAAAATCTCTTATCCGCTTCGGTCTTGCAAAACCACAAGAATCACACACATTGCGGTGAAATTACTTTGTTCGGCATCAGTCTATAATATGATGTTGGAAAGCTCAAAAATACCTCATAATAATCAGCTCCCATGAGTAAAGAGTCTTCTATGATTGCTCCCTCAGAAATGAAAGATCGAAGGCCAACAACAGAATGGTGAATCTTGCAGTTCTGTGTAGATTATATTGGCATGATTAAATATGGAAGAGAGACAGACCTTCATGAAGGAATGATACTTAATGAGATTTATTAAAAAACTTCAAGTTAAAGAACTAAAAAATGAAAGCAGTTTATAAATGAAAAATATTAATCTGCTATGACTGAGATACAAAGATGTGGGATAAGAAAATCATTATCAAGCATAATAATGTTGATCAACTGCATGAGGAACAAGAAAGTGAACACAACGGAGGACTATATTTTCGACCCTTCCACGAGTGGCCGCCCTCATGACAAGCATGTAATGATCAAGGTCAATCAGAATAGTCTTCAATCAAGTCCCATTCAACCATTGCCTGCCCTCCTTTCATCATGAAGCACATGTGATCAAACGTGATGTCACTTCCATGTCAAAAGAGGCTTGGCCAAACGGTCCTTCTGAGATTTCAAAACAGGCCTATTCAATCAAGTTCCATTCAACCATGGCCAGCCCTCCTTTCATAATGAAGCACAATCAAATGTGGTGTCACTTTCTTGCTACAGGAGGCTTGGCCGAATCCTCATGAGATTTTCAACAAATGCCTATTTAATGTAGTCATGAATTTGATTCAAACACATTCTTTTTAGTGTTGGTCCGCCACCCCCTTTGCTTCGTGTAGGTTATTTTCATGTTATGCTATGTAATGGTTTATATAAATAAGTGCCTATGCAATCTTAAAAAAAATAAAAGAAAAAGGGTTGTGCATGGTTTCAAATACATAGAAGATAGATTGGTAGACATTCATCCAATTGAATTTCTTTAGTAAGAGCTTCAATCATATTTGTGATTCCATGAAGTTTTTTTATGAGGCATCAAGTTATCAGTTGTGTTCTTTTGTTATCTTTTCAGTCCCCTTCCTCTCCGTAGCTCTCAGCCCCTTGGTTGGTTTCTCTACAACTCGGGCAACTCTAAAATATTCCACACAGTCCCATATCACCATAATCTTCAAGAACCGAACCATAAAAACTCATTCATCTAATATTAGAGCCAAAGCAAATCCACAACATCCTTCGGAGCTTTGAAGAGTGCAAGACATCAACATCAAGCTTCAAGTTGTCTTGAACTCCTTCGAAAGATGAATTTGGTAATAATTTATTTGCTTATGCTCCAATTATTGCAGATAAGATTAGAGCGAGCCATCTGAGATGATTTGGTCACATAAAATATTGGCCTTCCCGATGACCCGGTTAGGAGTGTAATGGCTTTATATAAATAGGTGCTATGCAACCTTGAAAATCAATTGAATAGAAAAAAATTAATATGCTTGGTTTCAAGTACTTAGAAGATAGCTTGTTGGCCTTCTTCATTAAATTGACGTTCTTTAGTGAGAGCTTCAATAATTTTTTATGATTCCATCAAATTTTTTGGTAAGAATTTGGGTTATCATAATACCCTCTGTGTTCTCTTTTATCTTTCTACATCTCTCTCACTTTGTAGCTCTTGACCACCCTTGCCCTTCAAGTCAAGGCCGATCAAACTACAACAAAAGCAAACCTAGAATACTCCATACTATCCCATAAACCAATGCCATCATCAAAATCCTCAAGAACACTACAATACTCTACTTATTTTATACTTAGCCCTCCTGCATCCCAAAACACCTCTATAACTCTACCACAGTACTCCATTTATTTTATAGTTAGCCCTCCCGCATCCTACCACACCTCATTGTTTACTATGTGCTCTTGGCCTCTTATCTTCAAAGTTATTCTCTATAAGTCATAAGCCACCGTTTCGTTTTCTAATTTTGTTTATTAACATTATGTAAAAATTTATAATATCAGGTAACAATTTGAACCCTAATAGAGCTATGTTTTGGAAATGATGTGAGGAGCTTATCGTGGATTAATTAAAAAGTCCTTGAAACTCGTGCATGAGAAAAACTTCCAACAGAGACCATCTAAAGCAAAACCACCAAAAGAAAGAGAAGAAAATAAACCAATTCAACGCAGATAAATTAACTTACTTTGATCACACAACCTTCCCCAATAACACTATCTGTAACATCAGCATCAAGCATCTTAGAAGGGGGTAAATATCTAGGTTGGGTGTATATTGGAGCTGAACGATCATAAAAACTGCATTGACAGTCAAATAAGCACAAAATATTATCGTTACCAAGGTAACATGTGGACAAGACATTTAAACAAAATATATTATTTATTATGTTCTTGATATGCATATTAACATTTAGTTAATGAAATTTCAAAACAAGTTTCAATTAGAAGAAACAAAAATCTACCTGAAATCTGGTACTGGCTTTTTTGTTATTCCAAGATTTGCATTGTAAAATGCCTCGATAGTGCCAATGTCCTCCCAGTAGCCATCAAACAAGTAAGCTTGAACCTGAATTTCAGCAATTCATGATATAAATATAATACTAAAAAAACCCCAAAATGATGCGCTACCATAGGCATAAAACACTTAAAACAGTACAGGAGAAAACATAAAATCCTGACACATGCATATAGAAATTAGATTCTCCATTCCAAATAACACACTCATGGAAATGATTTAAAAACAATAAAAATATCAGATATTTAAATATCTAGAAATGATGGGCTTATTGTGCTCTTATTCTCTTATATTTATTGGCAAGTTTGCACAAATATATGGGGTTATGCCAGCTTAATCTTCCACAACACTCATAACCAACCATAAGCCGTTAACAAGTCATAAGGGCCTCAAACTGATTTACTAATCATCAATAGACATACCCTCAATCCAATATTTGTCGCGCCAGGAATAACTTCACTTCCAAAGTCGTTTGCTGCAGGAAACTTTTCACGAAGTAATTGCAACATTATGTCTTTACTGACCACATAAATACCCATACTTGCAATGAAAGGCATCTCTTTAGCTCTTTCATCATCAAGTCCTAAAATTGTCGTATCAACCTGAAAGATAGATCACTACACTTCAGTATGAAAAACCTCATAAGCCTTTAAGAATGCACAACGAAAAAAAAAAATAAGCAGCATACTTTTAAAGAATTAAGAGAACGGTTAGATATTGATCCTAGATTTAGGTTGTTTTTTGTATGACTTGTATAGCCATTAGTGTAGCTTTTGGTATTACTATTTGAGTCTATAAAATAGGGGCTTTAGGTTGTAATAGAGCATGGTCAAGCAATAATATTTTCTGATCTGCTGCTAAAAAAAAAGAAGAAATACAACTAAGTTTTATTCAAAATTTTCCCCCAAATATTACATCACATACAATATCTATTTATAGATATTTACATAGATGTGGTAACCTGATGAATAACATAACCTAAAACTAAATTAAGTCATAACAAGAACCTAGTAAAAAATTATACCTTCATTGCCTTCAGCTGTTCACCTTTGGGCTTCTCAGCAAACTCAACTATACGCCCTTCCTCATCAATCTTCATTAGACCAAATGCAGTTGCCCTTTCCTCATCCATAGGAAGAGCAGCAACAGTGATATCTGCATCTGTCTCCCTATGTGCTTGAATAAACCTCTCATAGTCCATGCGGTACAAATGATCACCAGCAAGAATTAAGAATTCCATGACATTGTGCTCCTCAAAAAGCCACAAATATTGTCGTACAGCATCCGCAGTACCCTGAGAAATTCAATCCAGTGAAATTAAATCAGTAAGGGTTATTAGCAGATAGTATACAATGCTCAATTATTGTTACCTTGATTGAACAAATATTAAAAGGACAAAAAGAATTAAGGCAAAATGATATAACACTAGAGAACATTAAGCAGCCAAAAAACTGTAAAAGATTTTTTAAATGATTATTTCAAATGCTGGTGGTTAAGTTGACATATAAGATGCCCATATTTTAACATTCAAAGTGTAAATGAGAGATCAAGCCAGATCATCTCATTAAAGAATACAAAAACTGAATGAGACTCATCGTTTTGATGGCACAGGACTATTGACTGCTTATCAAGTAAATATACTTTAATGGCTACAAGTCTGATATTTCACTAATTGTAACCATGAAATTCCAAGCATCTAACAGAGAATGACAATTGGAAAAACAATATCATAAGATAACAAATAAAAAACATTTTCATGTACTGTGCGTGTGCTTCCAAGCGCCTAACAGAGCATGACAAATGAAAAACATTTTCATAAGTTAATACATATAAAAACATTTTCATGTTGTGTGTGCGATCCTCTTCTACTGCTATTCCTTTAGATCTCAATTGAAAATTGGATGCCCATACCATACATAAAGGTCAGGTAATATTTATTAATTAAAAGACAAATGTTCATTTGTTAGAAGCATTGTCCTTGATAGTTCTTATGAGCTTACTTTTATAGGTGTGCATTTTAAATTGCCAACTATGTTTACACAGTCAAAGATATTTTTATATTTATAGTGATATGACATGAAATGCTTAGTTAGATTTAGCTTGATAATTGCTACATGAATTCACTACTCTTGAAATAAACCATGTTATGGCATAACTTGTTCTACTTGTGCATTGCCTTGGTTGGCGTGAATAAATTATGCTCATGCTAATATAGACTGATGAAATTAAGTAATATTTGTTCTTACCATTCATAGGCTTTTTATTATAACATTTTGCATTTGACAAAATTTGTTTATAAGCTATGCTTGTATGCTTTATGAATATGATTGTTAGGAGTATCCTTATAGTATTATATTAGCCAGCCAAATTGGCAGGACTTATAATGAAAACTCTTCTAAAGGTGTAATGAACCGGTTGGGGGCCGGTTCAACCGAACCGGCCACCCGTCTCTTATTAGAAGTCACGACCCAGGGCGGTCGCTATTCGCGAACAAAACAAAAGAAGGGATCGGGCGGACGACCGAGGGCTTCGTGCGAGAGCGAGGTGAGTTCCGTTTTCCAATTTTAGCAAAAGATTTCCTTCGAGGATAAGAATTAATCATTCATTTTCATTCTTATCGTTACAGAAGTGCTAAATTGGGAGGAATTTCAAGAACGAGAGAAAAGACCGAGGAAAGAAAAGGAAAAAGGTTTGTTGAATTTTTCTTACAGATTTTTGTATAAATTTCCTTCTTTTTCTTGGTTTAAAGTGAGCGATATGTTTCTTGAAGGATAAGGAAGAGATTGAAACGAAGAAAAAGAAATTTGCGAGAGGAAGGATTTTGAGAGTTTGAGAAGTTCCCATTCATAATTGTAAGAGAATGTCTTCTTATAAAGTTTTTATTGATATTTTGTTATTGAATCAAAATATTATTTTTATATGCAAGTTATTGTATGAATTTAGGGTTTTAGGAAGGGAGAGATCAAGTCGTAAGAGTTGATCCGTGAGGATTCAACAAGGAGGGAAATTGATTCAAGGTTATATCAAACATCGAAGGACTGAAAAGTTCAAAGTGGGTAAATTATGTTATTTTATGATTTTATTCATGGTTGCAATCTTCTAAGTAATTGATTAATTTTTGTATTATAAAATGTTGAAGGTATAAATATCTTATGATTTTATGATCTTAAGAACAAATTCATTCGCTATAAAGGTAATAATTATAGAGATATATGTAAGATATGTTATATGCAATGGTAATAATAAGGATGAAAATGAGAATTTAAAAGGGAAAATAGAAAAGAAAAGGAAAGCAAAAAGTTATATATGCATGGATATAATACAGACAATATAACAAGAAAAAGGTATTGAAAACTACAGGAGTTCACCCCCTTATGGTACTGGCTGGTGAAGTAGTACTCGTGCACGTAAAAAGGAAAAGGAAAAGGTCATGGAAATGGAAATGGAAATGGAAATAAATGGAAAAAGTTGTACCTTTGGGTACTTTGAGACGGTGCTCCTGTGCAAATCAAATGGGAAAAGAAAATATAAATAAAATATTAAAGTTTTAAAATGTCTTAAATTGGTTTAAAAGAAAATGTTCCGGAGATGTATAAATTATTGAAAAGAATGAATTAATGTTAAGAAATATTATGATGCCTATTAAAGAATAATTATAATGATTATTTTAATAGTTACCCACTGAGTTTACTTAGTAAACTCAACCCACGAATTTAAATATTTCAGGTAAGTCCCCAAAAGAAAAGAGATGGTTGAAAGAGAAGATTTCATCTATAGAAGACGACGTGCAAATGATAACAAGTAATTTATATTTTGTGTTTTAGTGGCTCTTTAATACAAATGAAGAAGTGGTATAATGTTTAATGAATTTTATCGTCCGACTTTTCATACCCGCCTCATTAGATCGAGTACCTGGGCCGGGTCGTGACAAAAGGGGTTAATGAACTACATCAAATTGGTGAAATCTTTCATTTTGTTCAAGGTATTACTACTATGAGAGACCAACAATATAGCATAAGTAGGAACCAATTACTTTGATGATCCATTTCTTGATATTATACATACATAAATGATAAGCTATAATTTTTATATGAATGTTTATAAATCAATTATTCAACAAGATGTTAGATCGGTCCAGCCAAGCCATACAGGACCGCCTCAAAAGCGTAACAGAAGCGGAATTCTTCCGCCTTTTGTACGAGCCGTACAAACCGCCCCGTTCAAACAAGTAGATTTAGAAGGTTTTAGAAAAAGTTTAAAGAATGTAGGGAATGTTTAGAGATTTCCTTTTGGATTATATGCCTTAATAATTTTTTTTTCTAGGGTTAGGGCATCTTGAATTTGGCAGAAATTTGAGATCTCTTAGATTTTTCAGCTCTAATGGCATCTAGAGATTTGGGAGAGATAGATCATCCTAACGAATAGAGGATCAATTGTATCTTGCTATTTTTCTCCCGTTAATTTGATTATTGCAATAAAATTTATTGTTTTCTGATTTTTTCATTTGTTTTTTGGATTATTCTCGCAGTTTTGGTCTCTATTGTTAGGCTTTACTTGAGATATTCAATTATTTCCTAACACAATCATAATTAATACTTGCTTCTTTTGAAAGTCAAGCCATAAAAGAGTGATCTATTTAATGAAATTTTTATGATTGTTATGATATAATATTCCTTGTTAATCGTGCAAATCGTATGACATGCCATATGCCTTAAACAATAGATATTACCTATTGATTTTGCATTGCAAACATATTCATTATTAACGTCTTTATAGATCCTACTAGATTAATTGATGGATCGTCATCATAGGAGTATATTCATTAACAATAAATATTCTTTAGGTTCAAGCATCAATTATTTAAGTATCATTTTCTTAGTATCAAATTGTAATGGACTTTTTTAGTTTCTCTCAGTTGTGCACTAGTCACCCTTTTTTTTCATTAGCCAAGCATTTGGACTTCCTTGACTATAGACTTTAGTATTTCCATTGCTTTAATAATGTTTCATTTCATATAATATAAGATTACATATTTATGCTTCAATCTGTTTTAAGAAAAGGACCAAAATGATTCATTAACTCGTTAGTAAGGACCAAAATGGTCCAAAACTATATTGAGGAGCCATTTTGGTCTCTCAACTCTTTAAAATGAGATCACTTTGATTCCATCATCCAATCTAATGAATGTTGGACTTAATGGTGTTAAAATTAGAGGTATTTCAAATGTGCTGAGGATCATGCTACAATGCAAGATCGATGTTGCGGTTCGAATGTGTTGTGGGATTTGATGATGGGATTCGGTGCTAGGATTCGACTACGCTGCGGGATCGATGTTGGGATTCGACGCTGAGGTTGGAAGCCGATGTTCGGAGCTGAGGGTTCAAGCGGCTAGAGAGATCAAAGAAGGGGGCATGGTTGCTAGGGTTTCAACGCAAGGCAGCTCAGTTTATAGTTCCTAGTTTTTTATTTCACTTAATTTTGTTATTCTGATTATCACCTTCTACCATCCCTCAACCATCCTACCTAATGTTATTTTTTTCGTTAATTCTAACGGTAGGACCAAAAAGATCTCATTTTAAAGAGCTGAGGGACTAGAATGGTCCTTCAATATAGTTAGAAACTATTTTGGTCCTTATCTCAATATTTTTATGGTCCTTATCTCAATATTTTTATACATGAATTTTTTTTTTTAATACAAAACTGATTCACTTGAAGTTAAATCTTGGGGTTTATCTTATATGTTAAAGATTAAATATCTTCATTATATCCCATGTTGTTGGGATGCTAGAGTGTACCACTTCCAAATATAAGGGCAATACCAACATTAAAAAAATTATGCTTAATCCTGTTCTCAACAATGCAAATTATTAACAAAGGTGGCAAAATATGAAGAAAACTTGTCAAGCCATACTCTAATATTCGGCCTATTCAGCCTAAGGTGGATGAAGCAACATGATTAAGATTAAACTTTTTCAACCGTATGATGAGAAGGATTTAAATCAACAAGATCAAACTAACAAGAAATAAAATCATCAACAGAACCTGAAACCAGTTAGGGTTTTCTGGACTTTGTTGAGCAGCAAGGACCTCCACAAAACCTTCATTCTTGTATCCACCCATGTTACTCCCATAGGCTCTTGAAAGGTGACGATTCAGTGAAGCAGAATTAAACTGAGTCAGAACATAAATTTTTGATATGTCACTGTTCAAACAATTGCTGACAGGAATATCAATTAGTCTGTAGTTTGCCCCAAGAGGAACTGCAGGTTTAGCTCTCTTCTTTGTTAAAGGGTATAACCTGGTTCCAGCGCCACCGCCCAATATGATGCCCAAAACACTCTACAAAAGGTATAAAAAGTCAGAATTTATGCCAAAATAACATTTAAAAAGCAAATAAGTTGTCATAAACTAAACAAATCAAGTTATATGGAATGTGGGAAAGTTAAGAGTAAAATAACAGAAAGAAAGAAATTCATACTCTAGTTTTTATTATGATAACTAGATCCAAAAATTTTTAAATACTTATATTACATAATCAATCGATTTTAAATACTTATATTATGATAACTAGACCCAGAGAAATTCACAAAATAAGAAATGGCTAAAATCCTTAGACCCTGAGTTGCATCTAACATTTTAGCACAAAAGGCTCCTTAGAGTGAACGATGAGCCCTCTTCTTCACAAGATCTGCCTCTGCCTACATGTTCTAACAACTAGAAATGACTAGAGTTTGTGCATGCGAATCAATCTAAGCACATCGTTAGTGAGATAGTAGACATGCCCCATAACTTTACAATTTGTGGAGTCTTAATTTCCTCACTAAAGTAGGATTTAAATTTACTAATAATTTCAAAATTGCAAGGGTTAAAAATAAAATATTTTTTATAATAATTTCACCACCTAAAATTACTTATTTTTAATATGTTGTTTTGTTGGCCATTAGTGGTGGAAGCTCTTGAGCAGATGGTTTCTTGAGGCAAAGGTAGAAGTCTTTTAAAGGGCATTGAAAAGTATTTAGGTGGCCAACAAAAAACTTTTTTAGGGAGCCAATAACTACACAGGAAATAGGCGCATGCTTGGAGTCCCAAGATACCCTTGCAGAATGACTGGTAGCCAGAGTTAGGGATGAAGAAATGTTTTGTTTTATATAATAAGGGAATTTTGGGGTGTTTATTCACTGAAACAACCCATTTGAAAAATGAGAGAAAACCGTTGAGTCTGTCTCGTAACGCTGCGGCACTCAAACCTCTATATTGATCTGCTGCAGCGTCGTATTAGACCATTGTGGCGCTCCTGATGGGGACATCAGATCATGGAAGGTTTATTAGAAGCATGGCCGACGATCTACGGCCACGATCGAGTCATTGTACTTTTGATTTATGTTATGTATTGTTTTATTTATGTGTCGTTGTATTTGTTTTAATTTTATGTTATTTTGTTTCTCGTTGTACCCTTCTAGTAAAGGGATGTCGTATGTAAGCCCCGAGGGCATTTTCGTCTTTTATTTCTTGAGTCTCATGTACTAGGCTATTTATAGCCCATTGTTTTATTTTTCAAGTAATGAATGATTGATTAAAGAAAATTCTTCCTTGCATGAGTTTCTGTGAGAGCTTGAGAGATCCCTTGGAGAGGGAGATTGGCGCATTACCCACCAACCTTGGAGACGGCCGGGTTCGTGGTTTTAATCCTCTATCTTCTTTCCCTTCCCCATTTTCCCCTAGCCGCAGGCCTTGACCGCCCCAACCCCCTAAACCGTCGGCCATCCTAACTCCCACATCTTGCCACCTTGCAATTTTCCGCCACACCAATCCTTTTTCCCCACCCGCCGGCCCTAACCCATAGCCGGCCGGCCTCGCCCTCTCCCCTTTGTCCTTAGGTTTCTAAATTTGGGTGATCGCGATTTGGAAACAATTTGAAATTCAAATTATTTGAATATGAAATTCAAAATTCTATCCTAATTTAGTTCATATATTTTAGGAAAGTATTTAACTTAAATCAATTTGAATTTTAAATTCAAATTGGATTTGTTTATTTACTTTCCTAATTCTTAAAACTAAATTAAGGAACTTTAATTCCCCACATTAATTACCCCTAACCCATGCATGCCGCCGGCCCCCCTATCCCATTAATGTCCTTTTAATTATTTCCTAAACTCCACTCTTTACTTAGGAAATAATTTCGAATCCCCCAATCCTCTCTAGCCGAAATTTCCAAGGCCCTCACACCTCCTTATTTATTTCCAAAATATGATATTGATATTTGGAAAATAAATTCCTAGCCTCCCTCTTGCCACTGCCCTCCCCTCTCTCATTCCCTTTTGGAATTATTTCATCCAATTCCCCTCCTCTCCAAAAATCTGAAGTTATTTCAGATTTTATTCCCTCTCCCTCTCAAGCCCAAAGTAAAACCTTTAAGACCCCTTCTCCCTTGGCCGGCCTCCTTCTACTACCAACACGTCTCGAGAAACTTCTTTCTCATCCACAATAATCAAAGATCCTAGCAAGCCGTGGGAAGACTTCGTCCATTAACATCCATGAATGGCCGATTCGGAAACTGAATACGGTCTAACCTACGACGAACACGGGTTTGTGTGCATCTTACATTCAACCTTCTTTGACGTCAACCCGAGGGTCGACCACACGATGGAAGACTATATCGAGCGGATCTTGGACACCTTGGTGGAAGCCATCGAGGAGCAATTGTAGATCGTTGAGTGGAGGATCATCAATGATCCTTGACGAAGGTTTACTACGCTTTTCTCTTATTTCTTGAATCTAACTTTTATCGTGGTATTGATTATAGTCATGAAGGCCGACTGTCGCCTACTTCTGCTAAGCTTAGTCAACATAGGGTTTTTAGTGTATTAATGTGCTTGTTAATCTCACTGTTAGACTAGGAATTTTTATTGAAACTACTACTCTGGCATAATGTTGTTTTCTAATTTATTTTAAAGTTTCAAATCTCCGGTTATGTGACTTAGCCTAAGCAGGTCTGATCCCTTTTTCGTTTTATTCTGTTGTCTTAAATTGTTAATAGTTTTCTTTGTTATTTCTCTAATCAAGAGTTGTGCATAATCTTAACCAAAAGCATTACATCCATATGTAGTTCTACATCAGCTCCGCTCTCTGCTGTTTAACGCTGGGGTGCGGGTGCTCGGGAACATAGCGCAGGGGCACTCGGGTACATAACGTCGGGCGCTCGGGTACACAGCACCAGAGTGCTCGAGTACTTAGCGTCAGGGCGTTGCAAGAAAAGAAAATTTTTAAACCCCTTGCACCCCTCAGCAAGCATAACAAACTTGACGTCTAAGGCAACAGAAAAATCCGATTGATCAACACAGTCAAATTCCAAACATAACAATCTCTCACTTGAAAATTGATTGCAATTAATCCTTCTTCCGATTTGCACCATCAATCATAGTAACTGTAGTGTGACTCATCCCTACTCTTATCCTCAATGAAGACTAACTGAAGCTACACATAGCTTTAGTTTATCAACTGTCACCGTCTTCGTCAGCATGCCTACAGGATTCTTTGTCGTATGTATCTTCTCCAAAGATAATTGACCATTTTCCAGAAGGGACCTAATGAAATGATGCCAAAGCTGGATGTGCTTCGTCCTGCATGGAATGTAACATTCTTAGGTAGATTTATGGCACTCATGTTGTCACTATACAGCTTTCTATTCCCTTGCCAAGTTCTATCAAGAAACTTTGCAACCAAATCATCTCCTTGGTAGCCTTAGCGATAGCAATGTATTCCGCTTTTGTGGTTGAGAACGCAAAAATATTCTATAACTTGAAAGATAAAATCACTACAGTCTTTCCTAAAGTGAACATATAACCTATTGTGCTCCTCCCATCAAGATCTCCAACAAGATCAGAATATACATAACACTGTACATCAATCCCTGCACCATCAAAGCAAAGAGCATTGTCAACTGATATTCTTAAGTACCTGAGAATCCACTTAATCGCCTTCCCAATGAAGTTTGCCTGGGTTACTCATAAATCTGTTGACTACTCCCACTGCATATGCTACATTAGATCTTGTGCAGATCAAAGCATACATTAAACTTTCAATTGCTGAAGCATACAGAGTCTTCTTCATATGTTCTTCCTCTAATTTAGATTTAGACGATTGTTCCTTGGATAAGTGAAAGTGACTACCCAAGGAAGTGGAAATTGGCTTTGCCTCACTCATGTTGAATATCTGAAGCACATTTTCAACATACGCAACCTGAGACAACTTCAGTATACCTGCACTTCTATCTCTACTGATTCTCACGACCATAATTTTCTTTGTTGGACTCAAATCTTTCATTTCAAATCCTTTAATAATCATTCATTTAGATATTTTATCTTCTCCACATCTGATCCTGCAACTAGCATGTCATCCACATATGAAAGCAGAATAATATAACAATTATCAAAGTATTTGAAAAAATAATACTGATCAGCCTGGCACTTCGTGTATCCATTATCTGACATAAACCTATCAAATCTCATATACCACCGCCTTGATGCCTGCTTCAGCCCATATAAGCTCCTCCTGAGTCTACACACCAGATCTTTATTGCATATGACCACATGTTCCTAAGGTTGCAACTGTACAACTCTTCATCAAGATCACCATGAAAAAAAGCAGTCTTTACATCCATCTACTTTAGATGTAAATCCTCCACTGCTAACATGCTCAGTACGATTCTAATTGTAGTCATCTTCACCACTGGAAAGAAAATTTTAGTGAAGTTCACTCATTCCTTTTGCTGAAAACCTTTAACTACAAGCCTGACTTTGTACTGCTTGCTACCATCAAGTTCTTATTTCATCCTATAAACTCACTTTTTTGTAGTGCTTTCTTGACATCTGGTAGCTTTGTCAATTCCCAAGTCTGATTCGACTCAAGTGAATGCATCTTATCATCCATGACTTGCTCCCACTTATTTGAATCATCAACTTGAAAGGCTTCATCATAGCACTTAGATTCACCACTATCTATCAACAATAGATAATAAAAGAAAGAAGGATACCTTTGTATTGGCCTTGCAATTCTGCTAGATCTCCTAATTTCAACAACAAGAGTCTAAGGTACTCTTTGAACTTCATCAACTTAGTTTTCTTGATCATCATCATCCTCAATTTCAACATATTTAAAATAATCTTCAGCAGTCATATTTCTATCATTGTGCATTTTTTTCAATGAATTTAACATCACTGCTCCTGATAAACTTTTGATTCTAATAATCCCAAAATTTGTAGCCAAATTCATATGAGTCATATCCAAATGAATATACACTTTATAAATTTTGGGTCAAGCTTACTCCTACATCCTGCATCAATATGAACATAGGATGAACAACCAAAAACTTTGAGGCGGGATATACTAACCTCCTTTCCACTCCAGGCTTCCTCAGGTAACCCTTCATTCAAAGGAACTGAAGGACCACGATTGATCAGATAAATTGTAGTATTCACTGCTTATGCTCAGAACCGCTTGGGTAGACTAGCAAGTAACCTCATGCTTCTGGCTATGCTCAATGATAGTTCTATTCATGCGTTTTGCAACAACATTCTGCTATGGTGTTCTTAGAAGAGTGACCTCATGCTTGATCCCATTCAAAGCGTAGTACTCGAACTTCTTGCCATGATACTTGCCACCATTATTTGATATGAGACACTTAAGCCTCAAACCTGCCTCAATCTCAACCATAGCCTTCCACTTCTTAAAAATATCAAAAACATATTACTTGTATTTGAAGAAGTACATCCATACTTTCCTACTGTAATCATCAATAAATACAACAAAATACAAAAAGATTCTCATATAGAAGTAATTGGAGCAAGACCCCCATACATCAGTATGCATTAACTCCAACTTCATTGACTTGACCTTTAAACCAGTATTAGAAAAACTCGCCCTATGTTGCTTGCCACATATACAATCTTCACAAAAATTTACATATATAAATTTTAAATCATGAACCTTTCCTTTAATAAGAAGTGAATGCATACCTTTCTTACTCATATGACCAGGTCTTCGCTGTCAAAAACCTCCATCAACATCTGAATCTGCTACTCAAATAGAATATGCTCTTTTATTTATAACATACAGGGTGTCTTAAATATTGCCACGAGTTATAATCATAGCCCCTTTTGTCATCTTTCATGTATCTCCTATGAATGATGTCACATGGCCTGAGTTTACATGCTAACTCATAAAAACTAAACTCCTCTTCAGACATGGAATGTGCATAACATTCTTGAGTTTTCAAACTTACCCATATGGCATTATGATATCAATATCTCCCTGTCCAACAATGTTGCAGGGCTTGTTGTACCCGAGATACACTTTACTTAAATCATCTTTAGTATAGTTCTTGAATGCCTCCTTGTTAGGGCTTACATGAAAAGAAGCACCTGAATATATCACCCAAGATCCAAAATTGACCAGAGATAAAATAAGAGAATCTGACTAACACACTTCTACATATAAATTTGCAGAATGATTTTTTTCTTGCCCTCCACCACTGCCCCTCTTTGGAACTATACAATCCTTCTTCAAGTGACATTTCTATTCACAGCTCCAACATACAACTTTTTCTCTATCAGAAGTAGATTTTCCTCTCTTCGATTTAGATCTCCCTCTGCTATGATTTCTCTCTAACATCTTTCTCTTGCTTCAACATTCAGATCAAAATTTGAAGATTCACTGTTCACCCTCCTGCGAACCTCTTCATTAAGTACTAAACCCACAATGTCCTTAAAGTTCATCTTTGAACTTTCTGAAGAGTTACGCACAGCAGTAACAAATCTATCCTAGCTTTCTGAAAAAATTGAAGATAACAATAGCAATGCCCTCAACTCATCAAAATTAATGTCAATTGAATACAATTGACTCATTATAGTGTTCAGGCTATTCAGGTGTTCCTCCATTGAGTTGTTATCCAACATATTCATATAGAATAACCTTCTTCATCAAGAACACTTTATTTGAGGCCGATGGCTTCTCATATATCTTAGTCAGTACGGCCATGAGATCGAAAATAGTCTTCTCATTTATAACGTTGAATGCAACATATGAGGAAAATGAAAGTCATATCAAACCTCGTGCAGTCCGATCAAGCACTTCCCATTCCTAGATAGTTATATAATACAACTTCTTGGTGATTCCTTCCAACGGTAAATATAACTTCTTCTGATATAGCAAATCTTCAATTTGCATCCTTCAGAATGCGAAGTTCGAACCGTTAAACTTCTCAATCTTGTACATTTCCTTGTCTGCCATTACTCCCACTCGAACTAAAGAACCTCTCTCTAATATTAGTTGTTGGGATGAGTAGTAAACGCCACAATGATGAAACAAGCAAGAAAGTAGAAGCAGCAAAAAATAAAAAGACACCGGGATTTAAGGTAGAAAAATCTAAAATAGAAAAAAACTACGGAGCCACACGACAACAAGAAATCAACTATGAAAATTGGGAGAAATAAATAAAAATCTCTCTTATGTCTCTCTCTCCTTGCTTCTCTTCTCACATGCATCATTCTCAATATCTAACCTACTTAAAATACATGAAAAAGTCAAGTTAATAACCCTAAAGGATGCAATCTTCAAAAAAAAAAGAGAGAAAGAAAACCGTCCAATCTATCTCGCAGCGCTGCGGCGCCAGTTTGGGATGTTGCGTCGCTCAAACCTCTATCTTGATCGGATGCGGTTTCGTATCTAAAGCGTTGGGCACTCGAGTACATAACGCCAGGGTGCTCGGGTACACAACACCGAACCATTATATGAAAAAAAAAATTCAGGTGCATAATAAACAAACCCAAGCATGGGGTAAACTCCCCACACCCTCCAACAAGCATTAACAAACTTGAGGTCCAATACAACAAAACAACCTGATTGATCAACACAATCAAATTCTACAAATAACACCCCAAAACTTATTCAACTCAATAACCACATAAGCTAGGAGAAAAGCCCACACCTTCTTTGGGGAAGTCCGAACTCTAGTTTCCATCACTATTACAGTACTCAAGGGTTCACTCATAATAATCTCTAGAGTTCTTTTTTCTGATCAACACTTTACCAGGCCTAGAGGCACTTCAAACAACCTCATATATTGGTTAAAGACTCTACACATAACTGCCTCCTAAGTCCTAACCATCAACTAATTTAGTTTCACTTTCTTGAATGGAGGCAATAGCGAAGATGAAGATTCTTTGATAGCCTTATTGCCAACAACTTTTTGAAATTCTTCAAAAATCAGCAGCAACTTTATCATAAGTAAAGTTTACAATCTCCATCCTGCTAGAACTCAAGTAAATCAAAGCAATCGAGTAATTAGAGTAACATGGATCAAAGATTAAAATAAAAACCTTAGAAAAAGAGGCTTACGCCTTATATTTATAGGCATCAATCAATGGTGAGTCAATCACTTGCAAAGATCAGACATCTTGGAAATCCAATAATGTAGGATACCCAAATTAAATTGGGTTCTAGAATTCATAGTGATGTTCTTTTCAACTTCTCAAAAAAGGCATGGGAATTGAGTAATGCATGCATATTCTTTTGGGTTAGATTAATCAAGTCATCATACAAGCCATAATGAGGTCATGTAAGCCCCTAGTTGTAAACCAACTTGATATTCACCCAAAGTCTCCACTAACATAAAACCAAGATGTGCTAGGTCGCCTAAGAAAAACATCCATCCAATCCTTAGAACTCATCTAAATGAACTCGCCTACTTATAGAGCTATTTGCCCGGCAGATCTTGACTGCTCATTTAAAGTACTAGTTAAGCTAAATAGGGGTTCTCGGCTAAATAATTCATCTTAGGGCATCTCCAACCGAAAATCCCATTTTTCCTCCAAAATGCAGTGAAATTCAAAAACGCCGTGATTCATCTCCAATCAAACTCCATTTTGCGTGCTTCTGCAAAGGTAATCGTCTTCTCCTCTTTCGTGCGTTTCTTCGGCAAATCCGGTTGATACAAAAAAATCGCGTAGGTGAACAGTGCGACACCAATATAATATTGGCGTCGCACTGTTCACCCTCCACCGATTAGCAATTTTTTTGCCGTTGGAACGGAGAGAACCCGCTACGCCTTATAGTCGTTTGGAGTTCGGTTGGAGACACCCTAAGGTACTCACCCTCAACTTCAAACTTGCACAAAATTCCTGTCTGATGGACAATTTCCAGCCAGACTCATCCACTACAAAACAACCAGATAGAGCTCGATAAATTTACTTCTTAATTATTTAGGGTCAATCATATGCCTCTAACCTTGATCCTCACTTATAAATAGGAGTTCAATTCGATAAATAAAATTAAATCATTTAATCATGCAGTTTTGTGGCCCAAAGGCTGCCCTACTGAAACTTAGCAAAGATCTTCCTTCTAATGCTTCAGTTATCTCCCTCTCTCTTCTCTGTTTTCCCTTTGGCTGAGATCCATGACCCAGGTAAGGTCTTGGTACTCTCTATGTAAAACTTTGGATGCAACAAGTACGATGTGAAATAATCAACAAGGACTAATCAACAAGACCACCGCATTTCAAAGAAAAACCGCAGAACAACAAAGGAAACATAAACATACTTTGCTAGCGGGTGGATCAAGACACGTCTGAGAGTCCCGCGAGTCCGACACCGCCTTTGGCGATACCAAGATACGTTTCCTCCGCAATAAACATGCTCCCCTGCGGCCACAAACCGCTCCAGCATGTAAAAGCTTCTCGCTAAAGAAGCTCGAAGATGAAGCAGCGATGCTTCCTATTGGATGTCGCAGCAAGGGAGTCGAAGACGACGAAGGAATTAGGCATTGACCCGAAGGAAAACTCGAAACCCCAATCGCCGCCACCGACATTGGAGCAAGACAGCGAGCTTTCCGCCGTCACCTCGGACAGAGCAGCGAGTTCTGAGCAGAGATGAAAGCTTCTCGGCTGCAGCTCGGTTTATTATTACCGTAAAAACAAGTCGTCTGTTATTCCGTATTTTTGGAAAATTTTAATGATGTGGAAAATTAAGATTCGTTTTTAATGAGACTTTGTGTTAGGCTTATGACATCTGATCTCCATGGATGATTTAACTTTAGAGCGTAGGGACACGTGACTGAAGACATGACGGCTAGGAGAATGCGACCGGCCGCGTGGCAGGGCCAGATACCGTAGACGTCTTGCGCCAGTTAGGATAGATTCGGTGACGCGAACCGGACCAATCCAGTTGATTCGGTTCGATTTTCTTCTGACCTTAGGCGACATATTCGACGGCTGTAATTCATTTGATCTGAATTATGAATATATTTAAAATTAATTTGATTAATGGATGGTGAAGTTTAGGTAATGTTGATTATTTTGCTTGAAATGCAAATTTATGTGTCAAATTAAAAAAATAAAATCAAAATAATCATCAACTATATTAAAGAATTATTTTAGTCATTCAAGTTCTACCTTGATTTTCATAAAGAGTCAATAAATAAATTTGATCCTTTTTCTCGTCAAATAAATAAATAAATATATATGATGAGGTATATTTATTCTTAGAGGATTAAAATGTATTTTTGAAAAATTAATTATTAAATTAGATTATCATTAATTTTATTTAATTATTTGATGGAAAATTTCAATATCTATGTCTTTAAATTAAACTTAATATAAATATAGATAAATTTGGAGTATTTGTTTCATTAAAATATAATTTTTCAATGTTTTTGTTTCATTTAACTATTTAAAAGATATATTATCAATAAAGAATAGGTTTATCTTATGATTTTTCGTTAATTAGAATATATAATCATTTTATGAGAAACAAAATATTAAATTTTAAAACTAGCGAGATTTGAATTTTTTTTTTCATAAAATGTTAAAAAAAAATAAAGAATAACCTATGTGGCCATTTCAAACATGAATAACTAGCGATGCTATTTAACTAAAGATTCATTCGAGAATATTTCTTACTTATTCTTAAAGCATTTTTTTTAATATATATATATATATATATATATATATAATATATATATAATATATATATACTATATATATTGTAATAAAAAGCTACTTTAAGAAGCGCAGTAAAAAAATTACCCCAACAAGCCGAAATCTCATAATACATCTACCACAAATTAGGAATAGATAGATATCTATTTTAAGATATACCATATCTTCTATCACTAGTTTATCTATGAAGCGTTAGGTAATGAAATAGAAAGTAAGCACAAATAATGGTGTAAGAAATAAATCAAAGAGATATAAAAGCATTTTTGTACTCTCAAAGAAAAATTTCATATAAATAAATATAAAAAAATATATAAAATTAATGAATGAAAAAGCAAACCTAATATTTCAATTGCATTAATATAACTTATAAAGAGAGCACCAAAATGAAATAAGAAACAATAACAAATGAAAAGGAAACTAGCAGAAAAATGGCTAAAAAAAATAAAACTACCAATCAAAATAAGAATAAAAAATAAGAGCTACCAATTAAACTTAAGATACCAAATGAGATTCCACTACTAGTTAGCCAAATATGGTCTAAGTGAATACCTGTGGATGTGTAACGCCAAGTGGTGAGAATCTCTGCCCAATGTTAAAAAAGAAAGATAAAAACAAGGTTACAATGGGTTTGATGACTCAGCCCAACAAGTAAACGAGTTATTTATTGAAACGAACATATAACGAGAACAAGAGTAGAAAGAAAAATGAGAATGAGAGTATTATGTAATAGCAGTGCAGTTAAGTCATCATGTTACATTCATATTATATTATATAATTGAAAGTCCTAGCAATTATATGATGACTTTTTATTAGGAAATCAATAATGTCATTTTGCTCTGTTTTTATAACCAAACAATACGTAACCCTCTCTATAATAACATTTGAATATCATTACATCAAATTATACTCAATATAACATTAATATATGACTCTACTATCATTTATCTTTTCATTAATTCTTCTCTCTCCTCTCTCTCTCTCTCTCACATAACAACAACAACAACAACAGAGCAACAACAACAACCATGGGGGTTTTCTCTTCCCTTGGATGGCCGTGTGTGTGTAGCTCAGGATGGTCTTAATTGATCTAAGCACCATGGGGGTGTTTCTCCCCTATCCTGGATGGCCTTGGCTGCTTTCTTCCTCTGATCCCTGCGGGCAAACCAGGGAAGAGTGAGGCCTCTAGAATGGATGCGATTTTTTGTTAAGCACTTTTGCTTTGTATGGTTAGTTCAGTTAGGCCTGAAGTGCCGGTTTTTTTTTGCCTTTTTTCCTATTCGTTTTGGTATTTTTCTGGCTTCTTTGAGGGGTCTTCCTCTTCCTTTTTTGGGAGACATAATTCTTTTTGTAATGGGTTTTTAGTGAATTTAAATATACGGGAGGTAATCTGTTCGGTCCCCAAACATTCCAAAAAAAAAAAAAAAAAACATACCACAACAACAAAAGTAACATGTTTTAACAAGTAACATAATTAAAAAAAAAAAAAAGTAACATGCCTTCAAATTAAATATTATTATTACAAATAATTATTTTGATATATGAGTTTTTGCAATAATAAATCAAAGCAAACTATCAACCCATCCCATGTACGATATTTATATTATCAATATTAAAAAGCTCTACTAAAATATATGAAGATTGTCAACTTATAATATATAGAGTTTAATACAAATAAAAATGATAACCCTCCTAACAAGGAATGACATGTTTATATATGAATAAATAATAATTACTTACCTCTAAAAGATTAATGTGATATTATAAATTTAAATGAGACCTAACAAAATACACCAAATAAACAATCAACTTGGATGCTTATAAAATAAGAATCATAAATCACTGGCATACACATAAGCATTGAAAAATTTATTGTTAATTAAGATAATTACAATTTATAGCTCATCGATCATCTTTCCTAAAGTTGAATCAAATAAATATTTATTATCATGAAATAAACCTATAATTTCCATCATAATTATATAATTGTACTCTAAAATTAAATTGAATCAAAGTTTTGGTCTAATTAAAAATAATTAAAATGACTATCTACCGTACCTAATGTAGAAACTCACGTATCAAGAACGGGAGAAAAGAGACGAACAGTTAAAGCAAGAAATGAAAACCTTGTCTTATTCATCTGATGGTATTACTATTTATAGTACATGTAAAGCTGTAAAGGTAAAGACTTAACCAGTAGGATAAAGCCAAGTAAGTAAATGTAAATAATACAATGTTAATTTAATGGTTATGTTCTAATATGCCCCTGCAAGCTGATGGGTCTTGAATGACTGTCAGCTTGTGTCGAAGAGTGATGAATCTCGGTGTGGATATAGCTTTCGTGAGAATGTCGGTCGTTTGGTCGATAGTACTAATTGGTAAGAGTTGAATGTTGTTTTGTTGGAGGTGATCCCAAATGAATTTTTGATCGATTTCGATGTGTTTGGTGCGGGCGTGAAAAATAGGATTGTTGGCCAGAGCTATTGCTGAGAGGTTGTCACAAAACATATCCGTGGGGCTGTGTTGAGGGATGTTGAAGTCGGATAGGCTAGGAGTCGCCGTAACCATATGATGTCCGCGATGAGTGTGGCTAAAGCCTGGTATTCGGACTTGGTGGAGGAGCGTGCGACCGTTGATTGTTTTTTGACTGTCCAAGTAAAAAGGGTGTCACCAAGGTATGAGCAGTAACCGGAAGTTGATTTGCGAGAGACTGGGTCGCCGGCCCAATCAGCATTTGAAAAGGATTTTCAGACAAGATTAGATTTAGGGATGGGTAAACCGAAATCTAAGGTACCTTGTATGTAACGCAGTAGTCGTTTGATCATGTAAAAATGTTGAGGTTGAGGGTCGTGCATGATTTGGGATAGTTGGTTGACGGTGTAGGCTATGTCGGGTCATGTAATAGTTAAGTATTGCATTGATCCCGTGATGTGACGATAGAATGTTGGATTTGAAAATGCTAGATCGGGTTGGTAGGTGGTGGGAAACTTTGTGCAGTTCGGGTTGGCCAAGGGATTGCAACCGGTAAGACCAGTTTGCTGAAGAATGTTGGCAGCGTATTTGCTTTGAGAAAGAAAGTAGGAGCCAGCTGATTTCTTGATTTGGATGCCAAGAAAATCGTGTACCGGTCCTAAATGTTTCATTGAAAAATGTTTGCTAGTTTAGAGATTACCATGGAAATAGCTTCGTTGTCGTTGCCGGAAATAGATTATCTGGAAAGAAGAAAGCTACCACATGTGGCGCTTTGCGCATCTTTTTCAAATTTATGGCACATTTTTGTGCATCTTTTTACATTGAGCTTATTTTGTGCCTCTTTTTCACATTTGCGAACTTTTGCGCATTCCTTTTGATTTTTGTACATTTGTATAATTTTTAAGAGTAATTGTATTATTTCCAAAATTAATAATCTAAAATTTCAAATAAACTTTTCAACCAGAGTAAACAACTTGCAATGAAATTAAATGCATAAGAAAAATAAAAAAGAACACACTAGATTTATAGTGGTTCGGTCAAACCTTGACCTACGTCCACTTCCCGAAGGCACCCTACGAGTATTGCACTAATACCACAAAGTGACTCTCCTTTTGCCCCCACAACAAGGCGGAGAAGCCTGTACAAAATCACTTTCACCTTCCCCGATGCAGTGGACTAGCCAAGTTCTTTGACACCAAAGATATATTCTTCTCGCCAAAACTTCCCTCAAGACGACTCTTGAATCCGATAGTACTAAAGTGCAAGTTTGCCGGAGCAACCGTGTGAATATCCCCTCCACACTCCCTTGAAATCCCCTCCAAGGATCTTCTCCCTCTCAAACTCCACCCTTTCCTCGATCTCTCCCTTTCAAGTTCTCTCTTCTAGTTTTCTCCCAAAGAACGAAGACACAATGACTGTCAAAGATATACTTTATCATCCTTTTACACTCTCCAATTTTCGGCAGAGAACCGGACCGATGTTGTTGAACTTCACTTGAGAGCCTTCAAAGGAGATGTGAAGAAACAAAGAGATCTTCTTCTTCAAATAACCTTGTGAATCCCTCACAAACCCCTCACTTGATCTCTCACTCTTCACTCTTACAATCTCTCCCAAACTCTCACTCTCAATGATCCCTCTCAAGAGAAAACAACTCCAAAGACACTTGTAATAGTTTCTAGGACTCCTTATAGATGAGGCTAGCGGAGTGTTAACGTGAGCGGTGTGGTGTTCGGTAAGGGGGAGAGTGGATTCCTGTGTTAGTAGTAGAATGCGACAGAGGTGCTAAAGGTTTGGATTGTTGAGATGTGGAAGCAGAGCTGGGTATTAGAAGTTTGGGAGGAATGGTATGATTGGTGGAGTGGTGACAGATTGAGTCCATGGTGGGTTTGTTGAAAGGAAAATGATTTTCGTCAAAAGATATATGACGTGAGATGATAATTTTATTGGTGGACGGGTTGAGGCATTTGAAACATTTGTAGGTCTCGGAATACCCAAGGAAGATGCACATGTCGGATTTATTTTGGAGTTTTTGTTTGGTATGAGGGGGAGAGAGTGGAAAACAAGTGCATCCGAAAACACGTAGGTGATTGTATGTGGATTTTAAATTGTGTAAAAGTTCGTAAGGAGTCATATGGTTTGTTACAGGTGAGAGGAGATGATTAATGAGGTAAATGGTCGTAAGAGCGGCGTCGGGCCAATGTTTGTAAGGAATGGAGGCCGAATTGAGTAAAGTACTGGTAGTTTCAATTATGTGTAGGTGTTTACGTTCATCAACACCATTCTGTTTAGGAGTGTAGGGGCAGGAGATCTGCTGAGCTATGCCGTGCGTGATAAGGAATTTCTTGAAGGGTTGGTTTAAGAATTTTTTGCCGCCGTCTGTTCTGATAGTTTTAATGGTATGCGATGTGTGTTTCTCGGCCTGCAATTTAAATTGAACAAAAATGTCATATACTTCAGATTTTTGTTTCATGGGGTAAATCCACGAAAACCTCATATAATCATCTACGAAAAGAACATAATATTGATAGCCTTGAACAGACATGACGGGAGCAGGTCCCCAAATGTCAGAGTGAATTAAAGAAAGAATAGACTTGCTACGATTGTTAGAACTGTCAAAGACAAGTTTGTGTGCTTTAGCTTGTTTACAAGAAAAACAAGAAATACAATCAACATTTATTCTAAGTGACGGATTGCTTTTGGCAATTGATGAAAGAACACGCTGGTGTGGATGTCCAAGCCTGTTGTGCCTTTATATAGGCTTGTTATTGTGTGAAACGAAGGTTGATCGCTGCTTCCTGGAGTTCAGAATCCGCATAGGGTACAGTCCATTTTCACAAGGTCCGTGGAGCAGAGTTTGTCGATTCTTCAGGTCCTGCATAGAAAATCTGGAAGGATCAAAAGTGATTGAAATGTTGTTGTCTTTTGTTAGTTTTGAGATAGAAAGTAAATTGAAATGCAAGAAAGGTGTATGAAGAATTTTTGATAAAGAAATCTCACGATGGGGAGTCATTAACAAGCCGGTACCAGTGTTGGCAATGTTAACCGATCTCCCATCTCCTATAATGACGGTGTAAAGACCATTTTGCCCCCAGGTTCGTCCGGACGAAGTTCGATCATACAGGACGATCGGTACAGGTTGTGCAGGAAAATAGTTCTGACTGTATGGTTTGTCTGGACAAAAATGGGATCGTCTGGACGAAATTCTTACCGAAAGCAAGTTGTACAGGACGATAATTAATTTCGTCTGGACGAAATCTGTCCAGAGCCCAAGTCGTCCGTGACGATAATTAATTTCGTCTAGACGAAATACGTCCAGAGCCAAATCGTCCCGGGACAAAGTTGCGATCATCCGGGACGATCAGTCTGGATATATAAAAGAATGAGATATTTTTGAAAGAAAAGGACGTTTAGGAGAGAGAAAAACTAAGGAAAAGAAGGAAAAGAGGATTTTTGGGTGACTCCGGTCTGTTTTCGTCCGTTGTGGTAGTTAAAGAAGTTGACCGACTCGAGGTAAGGCACATTCTGCCTTTCTTAATTTTCAGAAACAAGATTTTTGACACATTTTCTATTCCGGATTTTGTTTCCGTTAGCGAATTTCTTGTATTATTTTCTCCTGACAAAGGTTTTACCGCGTAGCTTTTTTTATGTATCTGAGATGATAATTATGCACGTTTTGAGTATTTTCTGGAAGATTTGTATCGTACATTTTGGATTCTGCGGTGTTTTGATTGAACTGCAAATTATCAGGATGTTGAAAAATATTTTATCAGTATAATGAAAGTCTTATAATATTGTTGTGAATGTTCTGTGGTAATTTGGTAAATTTCTGGATCTGTGAATTTTGTGTAAATTTTGTATACTGCCGTTATGCCGATGAATTTTCGTACGATTTCTGAAATTCTGAAATGAGATGATTTGAATGAATTGATCATTTGTATGCTATCAGAAGGGGCTGGAATCCTTTGTGATTCCGTTGTCTGGGTCTGAGAAGGGAGACATAAGGGGAAGTTCTGAAATCTGAAATTATGTATATATGTTCTGTTTTGGTGCTATAAGCACAAAAGAGAGCTATAAGGGAAAGTTCTGGAGCTATATGCACAAAAGGGAGTCATAAGGGGAAGACGAGAAGTTTCGACATATGGAAGGAAGTTCTGTTCTGACATTATCTGTTCTGTAAAGCTGTAATGTGATTTTATCTAATTTCTGATTTCTGTACGACTCTGATTATTCCGTATAATTCTATCTGCTCTGTGATATGAAAGCTTTATGATATCCGATTTGATATGATTTTAGTTTCCGTATTCGATGTCTGATTTCTGATTGAGCTATTATCTGTTCTGTCTGTTATACGATTTCTGTACGATTGTCTGAATTCTGTACGGATACTTTTCTGATACGTTTTCTGATGTGAGTTTCTGATGATTTTGATTGGTGATTGATATCTTGCTGAGCTGTTAGCTCATCATTATTTTCTGTGTGGTTTTTAGGTTATGAAAAAGGGAATGAGGTCTTGGACTAGACGTTCTGAGTCTGATCTGTGATTAGGTACTCGATACTTTTAATTTTTGTACAGTCATGTCTTTTCTATTCTGTTCTGTTCTTTCTGTCTGAAGTTATGCACTGTATCTGTATATGATTATTTTGATGAAAGAAAAGATAGATGAACTGCGCTGTATTTGGATGTTTATAGTAGCTCTGTGTTTTTCTGCCTGTGTTATATTTGGAAGAAAGTTCTGAAGTAAATTCCAAAGCCAGATCCTGGATTTGTTGGCTCCATCGCGGCCCGATGCGAGCGGGATCTGTCCCGGTTGAGTTGGGTCGTGACAAGCTTTAGTGGTATCAGAGCAATGATTTTGAAATTTGGATTATAAGACAGAGCTATAGGAAGCGATCTATGAGTCTGTCTGGGGTAGTTTTGATTTTTCTGGATTTTTATTTTGTTATTTTTGTGCCTAGTTTTCTGTGTGATCACGAATCTGTTAGACCCTGATATGACAGATGGGCAGAGTGCTAGTCAGGCAGCTCCAGTGGGCAGTATTATCCCAGTGGTTGGTTCTAATACACTTTCTCAGTTTGCTATGTTCGTTGCTCAAATGATTAGTGAGACTCAGAGTAGAGCCTCTACTGTTCGATTTGAGGATATAGATAAACATCTGCAGTTATTTCTGAGATTGAAACCTCCGAGGTTTGAGGGCACTGTTGAGCCCAGAGCAGCTGAAGAACGGTTGAGAAGGTTAGAGAAGATTTTTGACGGCATGCAGTGTTCGCCGGACAGGAAAGTACCGTTGGCAGTTTTTCTGTTAGATGGGGAAGCAGAGCACTGGTGGATAGGCTAGCAAGAGGCGAAATTCCAAGGGAAGTTATATTCGTTGATTACTTGGGAAGAATTTTATGAGGAATTTTGATCGTGGTTTGTACCTCCTTCTACACGACAGCAGATGCAGGAGACTTTTCTAAGACTTGTTCAGGGGAGCAGGACTGTGATGCAGTACGAGGCCGAGTTTACTGCTTTAGCCAGATATGCTCCGCAGTTGGTGAGTAATTCTACTGAGAAGTGCTATCAGAAAGGGGACTACGAGATAGTCTGAGGCAGCTCCTAGTGCCATTTCATATTTCTGATTTCTCTGAGCTTGTGGAGAGAGCTCGTTTGATAGAGAATGATCTGATGGCTACTCAACAGCGGTGGACTGCGAGTAGGAAGAGGTTCAGGGGTGATACTTCTAGCAGTGGTTCCTCTGGCAAGAGGAGATTTGTTTCCAGAGACTACAGGAGGAGTGGACAGTCAGGATTTTCTGGTACTACCACTACCAGTACGATCAGTTCTGTTTCTGTCAGTGAGACACATGTGTGCCAAAGTTGTGGATGACATTTTGGCCAGTGCTACAGGATGACTGGTCAGTGCTTCAGATGTGGTCAGCCAGGACATCGGATCACAGAGTGTCCACAGGCTGGATTTGATAGACGATCTGAGTTTCGATCTGATAGTAGACCTGTTGGTTCAGTAGGAAGGCCGAGGACTGTACCTCCACGTACTATGACTGAAGGATCCTCTGGTAGAGGTGGTGGATCTAGTTCTATGGCACGGAGACCACCTATTGGTAGTCAAAGGGAGCCTAGTAGTTCAGTAGCTTCAGCTCCTGTTCAGCCACGTGTATACAGTTTGAGTCAGCAGGAAGCTCGAGACGCTCCGGATGTGGTGATAGGTACGATTTATATTTCTTACCAGCCCTGTCGTGTTTTGTTTGATTCTGGAGCCAGTCACTCATTTCTTTCTGAGCGTTGTTTTGATGCTTTGCATCTGGATTTTATTTTGTTACCTGTTTCTCTTTCTGTTATTTTGCCGACTGGAAGCAATTTAATCGCCCGGAAGTTTTGTTTTTGTGAGATTGACATTTCTGGCAAAAAGTGGAAGTCAAGTTTGATTCTGTTGCCTGTCTCTTCATATGATGTTATTTTGGGTATGGATTTGCTGAGTCTGTATGAGGCTCAGATTGACTGTTTGAAGAAGCAAGTGAGCTTGCTTATGGATAAAGAAAGATGTGTATTCCAAGGATTACGAGGTATTTTATCCCGTCTGATTTCTGTGTCGGAAGTCAGAAGATTGTGGAAGAAGGGTTATCCAGTATTTTTATCTTCTGTACGAGATATAAACCTAGAGGTGGGTTCTCTTTTTGATATCCCGGTTGTACAGGAGTTTTCTGATGTATTTCCTGAGGAGTTGGTTGGCTTACCTCCGGATAGAGATGTTGAGTTCTCTATTGATGTTTTTTCGGGTACAGCTCTGATATCGAAAGCTCCGTACAGGATGGCACCGAAGAAACTTTCTGAGTTGAAAGTTCAGCTCCATGAGTTGGTGGATAGAGGATTTGTTCGTCCTAGTGTTTCTCCTTGGTGAGCACCTGTACTATTTGTGAAGAAGAAGGACGGAACAGTCCGTATGTGTATTGATTACATGGATTTGAATAAAGTCACGATCAAGAATAAGTATCCATTACTACGGATTGATGACTTGTTTGATCAACTTTTTGGCTCTTATGTATTTTCGAAGATTGATTTGAGATCTGGATATTATCAGGTAAAGGTGAAGGAAGCTGATGTGTTGAAGACAGCTTTCAGTATTCGGTTCGGGCACTACGAGTTTTTGGTTATGCCTTTTGGGGTAACCAATGCACTAGCTATTTTCATGGATCTGATGAACAGAGTGTTCAACGAGTATCTGGATCAGTTTATAATCGTCTTCATCGATGATATTCTGGTGTATTCTGCTTTTGAGGATGATCATGCCAGACATTTGAACATTGTGTTGGAGACTTTGAGGCAGCATCAGCTATATGCTAAGTTTACCAAGTGTGAATTTTGGCTGAAGAGCATTTTCTTTCTGGGGCATGTGGTGAGCGGTGAAGGTATTTCTTTTGATCCCCAGAAGATTCAAGCTATTGCTGATTGGCCAAGGCCTACTACGGTATTTGAGGTACGTAGTTTCTTAGACATGGCCAGATATTATAGAAAATTTATGAAGGAATTTTCTCATATTTCTACGCCTCTGACGAGACTGACTCAGAAGTCAGTAGCTTTTGTTTGGACATTGGAATGTGAGCCTAGTTTTCAGAAGTTAAAGGATTGTTTGGCTTCAGCTCTAATGTTAGCACTTCCGTCAGGTACGGAAGGATTTCAGGTGTTTAGTGATGCTTCACTGAAAGCTTTGGGTTGTATTCTGATGCAGCATGGTAGGGTAATTGCTTATGCTTCGAGACAGTTGAAACCACATGAAAAGAATTACGCGACGCATGATTTGGAGTTGGCTGCAGTTGTGTTTGCTTTGAAGATTTGGCGTCACTACTTGTATGGCGTCAGATGTGAGATATTTACGGATCACAAGAGCTTGAAGTACATATTCACTCATAAGGATCTGAATTTGAGGCAAAGAAGGTGGCTTGAGTTGATCAAGGATTATGATCTGACGATTCAGTATCAGCCTGGCAAGGCTAATGTGGTAGCAGATGCTTTGAGCAGGAAGTCTTCTGAATTATCAGGTATTCAGCTCCCTTATGATGAGTATCTGATACGAGATATGAAAATATTACAGTTAGAGATGATTTTCTCTACTAGTGCGGATTCTGGTGTTTTGACTCAGATGAACATCCAGTCTTCCCTAGAAAAAAACGATTCAGGAAGCTTAGAAGTCGGATTCTGATTACTTGACGTTGATTACTCAGATTGAATCTGGTAAGAAGCCTGAACTTCGAGTTTCTGATTCTGGTGTTATTTTATGCAAGAATAGAATGTGGATTCCTGTGTTTGGAGATTTGAGGAAAGAAATTCTATACGAATCACATCATTCAGTCTATACGATTCATCTGGGAAGTGGCAAGATGTATGGAGACATGAGGAATTTGTTCTGGTGGCCATGAATGAAAAAGGATGTAGCGGATTTTGTTTCGAAATATGAAGCCTGTCAGTTAGTGAAGGCAGAGCATCAGTGACCAGGAGTTCTTTTGCAGTCGTTGTCTATTCCTGAGTGGAAATGGGAGGAGGGAACGATGGATTTTGTTATGGGTTTTCCTCGATCAAGGCAAGGGCACGATGCCATTTGGGTGATTGTGGATCGATTGACGAAGTCTGCACATTTTCTTTCGATCAGGCAGACAGATCTGGTGGATAAGTTGGCACAGGTATATGTGAAAGAAATCGTCAGATTGCACGGTGTGCCTAAGGTGATTGTATATGATTGAGACAGACGGTTTACTTCCAGACTTTGGAAGAGTATTCAGCAAGGATTGGGTACGAGGTTACATTTCAGTACGGCTTTTCATCCACAGACTGACGGACAGTCTGAAAGGACTATCCAGGCACTGGAAGATCTTCTGAGATTATGTGTTTTGGATTTTGGAGGAAGCTGGGAAGATCATATTCCTTTGATCGAATTTGCTTATAATAACAGTTTTCAGTCAAGCATTGATATGTCATCTTATAAAGCTTTGTATGGCCGAAAGTGTAGAACTCCTTGACTCTGACTGAGATAGGAGATAAACAAGAAATGGGTGCTACATTTGTGGATGAAACTGTTAAGAAAATCAATCTGATTAAAGAAAGATTGAAAGCTGCACAAGATTGATAACAGAAGTATTACAATCAGAAGCACCGATTTATGGAATTTCAAGTTGGTCTTTGTGTATGTCAAAGTCAGTCCGATGAAAGGAGTCAGCAGATTTGGAAGAGTGAGTAAGCTCAGTCCAAGGTATGTTGGACCGTTTTAAATCCTTGAAAGGATTGGTAAGTCTGCTTACAGACTGTTACTATCTGATCAGATGTCTGATGTTCATAATGTTTTTCACGTATCTACTTTGAGAAAGTGGATATCTGATTTTGGAAAGAAATTGTCTACTGATGAAGTGGAGATTCAGAAGAACCTGAGTTGATTTTGGCATATGATGTACGTAAGTTAAGAAGTAAACAAATTCCTATGGTTAAAGTTCAGTGGAAGCACCGAACAGCACGAGAAGCGACTTGGGAGAAGGAGCGGACATGAGGCAAGCATATCCGTATCTTTTCTGACTGAGTTTTGGATTGGCAATGTCGAGGACGACATTTTTCTAAAGTTGGGGAGATTGTAAAGACCATTTTGCCCCCAGGTTCGTCCAGACGAAGTTCGATCGTACGGGACGATCGGTACAGGTTGTGCAGGAAAACAGTTCTGGCTGTATGGTTTGTCTGGACGAAAATGGGATCGTATGGATGAAATTCTTACCGAGAGCAAGTCGTACGGGACGATAATTAATTTCGTCTGGAAGAAATCTGTCCAGAGCCCAAGTCGTCCGTGACGATAATTAATTTCGTCTGGACGAAATACGTCCAGAGCCAAATCGTCCCGGGACGAAGTTGCGATCGTCCGGGACGATCAGTCTTGATATAAAAAGAATGAGATATTTTTGAAAGAAAAGGACGTCGAGGAGAGAGAAAATGAAGTAAAAGAGGATTTTTGGGCGACTCTGGTCTATTTTTGTCGGTTGTGGTAGTTAGAGAAGTTGACCGACTCGAGGTAAGACACATTCCTCCTTTCTCAATTTTCAAAAATGAGATTTTTGACGCATTTTCTGTTCCGGATTTTGTTTCCGTTAGCGAATTTCTTGTATTATTTTCTCCTGACAAAGGTTTTACCGCGTAACTTTTGGTATGTCTCTGAAATGATAATTATGCACGTTTTGAGTATTTTATGGAAGATTTGTATCGAACATTTTAGATTCTGCGGTGTTTTGATTGAACTGCAAACTATCAGGATGTTGAAAAATGTTTTGTCAGTACAATGAAAGTCTTATAATGTTGTTGTGAATGTTCTGTGGTAATTTGGTAAATTTCTGTATCTGTGAATTTTGTGTAAATTCTGTATACTGTCGTTATGCCGCTGAATTTTCGTACGATTTCTGAAATTCTGAAATGAGATGATTTGAATGAATTGATCATTTGTATGCTATCAGAAGAGAGTTATAAGGGGCCGGAATCCTTTGTGATTCCATTGTCTGGGTCCGGGAAGGGAGACATAAAGGGTAGTTTTGAAATATGAAATTTTGTATATATGTTCTGTTCTGGTGCTATATGCACAAAAGGGAGCCATAAGGGGAAGAGGGGAAGTTTCGACATCTGGAAGGAAGTTCTGTTCTGACATTATCTATTCTGTAAAGCTGTAATGTGATTTTATCTGATTTCTGATTTCTGTACGACTCTGATTATTCCGTATGATTCTGTCTGCTCTGTGACATGAAAGCTTTATGATATCCGATTTGATATGATTTCAGTTTCCGTATTCGATGTCTGATTTTTGATTGAGCTATTATCTGTTCTGTATGTTATACAATTTCTGTACGATTGTTCGAATTATGTACGGATACTTTTCTGATACATTTTTTGATGTGAGTTTCTGATGATTTTGATTGGTGATTGATGTCTTGCTGAGCTGTTAGCTCATCCTTATTTTCTGCGTGGTTCTCAGGTTCTGGGAAAGGGAAGGAGGTCTTGGACTAGACGTTCTGAGTCTAATATGTGATTAGGTACTTGATACTTTTGATTTTTGTACAGTCATGACTTTTCTGTTCTGTTCTATTATTTCTGTCTGAAGCCATGCACTGTATCTGTATATAATTATTTTGATGAAAGAAAAGATAGATGAACTGCGCTGTGTTTGGATGTTTATATTAGATCTGTATTTTTCTGTCTGTGTTATATTTGGAAGAAAGTTCTGAAGCAAATTCCAAAGGCAGATCCTGGATTTGTTGGCTTCGTCGCGGCCCGATGCGAGCGGGATCCGTCCCGGTCGGGTTGGGTCGTGACAGACGGTGTCAGAGCCATGATATGGGTTTGAAATTGACATGTTGTCTAGCGAGTTTGTGAGATGATTGGTGGTGCCGGAGTCAAGAAACCAATTGGCGTAGTTGGTATCGACATTGGCGGCGAGAGCTTTGTTCTGAGTAGACGGAGCCGGATCTGTATAGGCAGAGTCCATGCGATGCCAGCAGTTTGATGCGGTATGACCTTTCTTGGAGTAGATTTGGCAGATCACATTGCTATTGGCGTTGGAAAGATTTGAGTTGCGGCCGCGAGATCTTCTTCCACGACCTTGATAGGTGAAGAGAGCGGCTGTGGGATCTGGGTCGGAAGAAGCGCGAGCAGAGTCTGAAGCGATATTGATCTCCTCGCTGAGTAAAAGCGGGTAGAGTTGATCGAGGGAGAACGGATGTAACATGGTCTTGATTGCGATTTTGAATGAATGGTAGGAGGAAGGTAGACCGTTGAGGATGTAAAGGATTACATCTTCGTTGTCAACCACCGAACCTGAGGCTGAGATTTGATCGACGATTGTCTTGATGGCTGAGAGGTATTGCGTGATCGTTTGGTTCTTGAGAGAAATATTGTGAAGGGAGTTCTTGAGCTGTATAACCTTCGATTGGTTGGTAGATTGGAATCGAGTTTCTAATGTGGACCAAATCTCCGTGGTGGAGTCCAGATTGACGACTTATGGAAGAATGGAAGGGGAAATCGTCAAGCAAATGGCAGCGGCAAGGTTTTGGTCGTTAAGCAGCCACTGTTGATGCAGTGGATTTGGCGCAGATGAGCCATCAGGATTATAGAGAAGCGGAGCGGGAGATGAGTGATTGAGATCAAGAAATTTCTCAAACCGATTGTCGCGAAGCAATTTGGCGATCTGGGCTTTCCAGACGGGGTAATTGTCGGCGTCGAGTTGCACCGGAACAATGGTTTTCAGATTGGAGACGACGAGTTTGAGAGAAGACGGAATGGAAGGATCGTTGATCTCGTCCATGTCCTCTTGATCGCCGGGATGAGAGGTTGCGGAGCTCATGGGGAGGGAGGAAGAAGAAGATTGTGCCAAGCTCTTGATACAATGTAGAAACTCATTGATCAAGAACGGGAGAAAAGAGACGAACAATAAAAGAAAGAAATGAAAACCTTGTCTTATTCATATGATGGTATTACTATTTATAGTACATGTAAAGCTGTAAAGGTAAAGACTTAACCAATAGGATAAAGCCACGTAAGTAAATGTAAATAATACAATGTTTATTTAATGGTTATGTTCTAATACCTAACCTACTGGAAGTTAGAAAAAGACATGCACTTATTGTCGTAAAGAGCATTGTATAGTGTTTGTTGATGCTTGTTTAGAAACTTTTAATATATGTGAACTCCATTATTGAAATCTACACTACAAGAAAATCATGCATTACTGACGGGTTTTCCAGCAGAAAACTGTTAAGTTTCCGGCTTTGAATGCACTCTTACACTCTCTCCTTGACTCTTTTCTCAATAGGCACGAAGATCAAATGACAAAAAGATTGGGTGGCAGACTAATTTGGACAATATCTACAAAAGACAAGAAAAACCGCCCAAAAACTGCAAGTTTTCAATTCTGTACGTAGTGGATCATCCCGTACGATCGTGGATCGTCCTGCACGATATTACTTAAAAGCCTTGAAACGAACCTCTTTGTATATGTGTATGAAATATTTTCGTACAAGCTCATCGTCCCGTACGAACCAAGTTCGTCCGGACGAATGATTATTACAAGGTCGGTTCCAAAAACTGTAGAAAACTGTTCTAAGTAGGTTATATCGTCTGGACGAATATTGGTTCGTCTGGATAAAATTCTTACAGAGACCAGATCGTCCTAGACGATATTTAATTTCGTCTGGATGAAAATTTTACAGAGAGCAACTCATCATGTACGATAATTTAATTTCGTCTGGATGAAAATCTTACAGAGACCAGATCATCCTGGACAATATTTAATTTTGTCTAGATGAAAATTTTATATAGAGCAACTCGTCATGTACGATAATTTAATTTCGTCTGGACGAAAATCTTACAGAGAACAAACCGTTCTGGATGATTTTTAATTTCGTCCTAGATGAATAGGACTTAGAAAATTTTTCTAGCCAGTTCCTATTCGTTCCATGTGATCTTAATAGGAGATAACTGTCTGATCGTCCCGTACAAACTGATATCATCCCGTACGATCAGTATAAATATTATATGATCTCCTTATGTCTATGTGTATGTTTTTATTCACTCAATTACAATCACTCCCTTTCAAGTTTATTTCAAAGAAAAGTACAAGCTTCAAATTCATAAAGTATCTCATGCTGAATTTGATTTGAAGTCTTCGTAGTTTGGAGTTCGATTTTCCTGAAATGTTAGTACACACAAGAGCAAATACAAATCTTCTAAAATTGTTAGGAGATAACTATACATTTGAACAATAATATTTGGAAACATCAAAACTATAAAAGTTGCAAAAATGTAAAACATGCAAATAGCAACTATCTTAACAAAATTGGGCTAGGTCTCATGATTTTTTCCCATTCAAGGGCTTTCCACATAAAAGTCTTGATGTATCTTATGAATGCTATACATTCTCTTTTATCTGATTATATGCTGGATCTTCGTAGAAAGCTAATATGTTAAAATTGATATTTCTCTACCACCATGAATATTTATGGTTGAAATAAAAATATTTATATATAATCAGTATAATAAATACCAATAAAATAATATGTGATAAATTTTTAAATTTATTCAACCAAAAAGTTGATGAAAATTTGTGGACCCTTTCTTTCATAACTGAACATAAGCTAGTTTCAAAAATAAAAGCATTTTTTTTATCTATTTGCAATCATGAAGAGCTAAAAAAAAAAGTGCTAATAACTTCCAAATCTTACAAGAAGCTTTAAGATCGAATAAAAAGATGAAAAAAAAAAACTTTTTTTAAACAACTTTCCATAATATTTATTGTTGCATCCTAGAGTATTCACGACGGTAGAGAAATATAAAATTAACGTCTTAACTTTGTGCAAAAATTCGGCATGCAATCAAATAAGAAAGAGGATATATCATTTATATTTGAAACCAAGATTTTTACGTGGAAAACCCTTGAAAAAAGGGGGAAAAACCATGGGCCCTAGCCCAGTTTGAATGAATCCACTAGTATTTACAGTTTATTACAAATGAGACTCTTCTTTGGGGGACGGCCTTAGCTTAATGTACATCTTATAGAGTACATTACATTGTAGGAATACGAAGAATCACTATTGATATGTTTATTTGGTCGGAAGGACTGTAGTCGGTGGGGGACGTAAGTCGAAAGGATCGTAATTGGTGGGCAACGACGGTCGAGAGGATTATACTCGGTGGGAGACAGATGTTGGAAGGACCATTATCTGACAACGGAGGTCGAAAGGACCGTAGTCAGTTTGTGACGTAAGTCAAAAGGACCGTAGTCAACAGGCAAAGAGGTCAGAAGACCTAACGATGGAGATCAGAAGGACGACATCAGGTAGAAATCAAGCTATGGATAGAAATCCAACATTGAATATTTATCCAGCGAAAATCTAACAACGGGTAGAAGTCCGATGTCAGGTAGAAATCTGATGATGAGTAGAGGTCCGTCGTTGGGTAGAAGTCAAATCTCAGTCTGCGGCCGGGGAGAACTCCGCCGTTAGATGGTATTCGGGCAAAACTCTAGATCTGGTAGAGTTTCAGCATCACTGAAAAGTCAAGCAATATTTTGCCGTCACTTGGAAGTCAGGTGGAATTTTGACGTCACTTGGATATCGGGTGGAGTTCCGGCATCACTTGGAAGTCAGATAGAATTTTGGCGTCACTTGAAAGTCGGGCGGAATTCCAGTGGCACTTGGAAGTTGGCCAGTATCCCGACAGTTGGCGAGGAGTTTCTTCCCTCTAATCTTCTCTTCTTCTCCTTGTTTGGGTCCCCTCTTAAAAGAAATGAGGGGCTATTTATAACTTTTTTTAGAATGGCATGACCCGTAAATAGGAGGAGGATTAAGGGTAAAGGTGGAGTGGTATGGATGGATGGCCGATATTGAATCCCTTGATTATTGATCATTTTTTAGACATTTGAAGGTTTTAATGATATCAAAATATGGCTATCTTGGGCTCAATTGATTTGTTTCATCGAGCTGCTCGATTCGACTATGAGCATGTCATATTTGGAAAATGTTTGGTAATCCAAATTATTGATTGAACCTTCCAAATGTGCTCAGATTAAGCTGAAATGGGTGTCGTTGGGTTCGTAATTCCGAGACGATCAGTTCAACTATAAGCTTTTTAAAATAAGAGTTCAGATGATCCCAAATTTAATTTTTAAAGTTTCCAACTTGATTTTTTCCTCAAGATTCATGCCCAATCAAGATAATTCTTTGATGATATATTAGTTGCCCCCCTATTTTCGGATGATGAAGCTCCAAAATTCTAAAAATATTTTTTTTCGATATTTACTTTGGCGGAATCTCAAAAAATTACGTTCTAAAAAATATAAATTTGCTCAAACTTGATTGTAGAGTCCCCGTTGAGCTTTGAAAGTGTTAAAATTGAGTCTGAAACATCAAAAAATGTGTCTAGTAATGCAAAAAATGTTTGATTTGAACTATATGGAAGATAAAACGGACCCGAAACCATTTTGGCGGCCAAATAAGCATAGCGGCCGGATGGCCACCGGTGGGAGCCGCCGCTGGCAAATGCCCGTACGTTAGTGCGGGCTTAACTGATGCATGGTTTCATTAGGTAGCCAGTGCCGTTTAAACTTCTAAAATTTTTTTAAAAATAATTTTTATGATTGCTACAGTATCGTGCTATAGTATCGCTAAAATGTTTTGGAACAGTGCCTTATTCAATTTTTTTGGTGGGCCCCGCATAAATTCCCTTTTTTAAAAAAATTTTGAAAATCTCAGATGTGGGCCCAATAAATTTGAAAAAGCTTCTAGAAACTTCTTGAATAATTCGTAGGCAAATTTCCCTTTAAATTTTTAATCATTTCCCCCTCTTTTCAACCTATATATAGGCCCTTCAGGCAAGGAAAAAAATTGCACATTTTTTCCTTATTCTTTCTTCCTCTAACTTTCTTATTGTTGAGGCATTCCCCTATTTTTTGTAGGTGACTTTTCCTACTCAAAATCAGTGCCCCTCTCCTTGCATAGAAGTTGGAATTTTCGGAATCGTTTATTTTCTTTCTCCTCCCTCGTTCTAACTTTTTTGTAGTTGAGGCATGCCACTATTTTTTGTAGGTGACTTTCGCTACACAAAATCAGTTTCCCTCTTTATGTAGAAGTTAGAATTTTGGCATCATTCAAACTTTCTTTTTCTCTGGTTTTCTTCTTACATTTGAGACATTCCACTATCGGGGATATGTGGTATTCTCCTATCAAGTTTTAGTGTGCATCTCTTGTGTAGAAGGAGATTTTTTCCTCCTTATTCTACTCTAGTATTCTTCTTCTTACATTGGAGGCATTCTACTGCTGGAGATAGGTGGCATTCCCCTATGAAGCTTCAGTACCCCTCTCTTGTGTAGAAGAAGTTGTGATGAGAGGCCATCTTCTTAATAAACAACCCTTGATAGAAGAAGATCAATTGCTGCTTGTATGCGAGGGTGAGCTGAGAAGATCCAACAGTAATAGTATATGGTAGGAGAACCCGAAGTGATGAGTAGATGGGGAGAATTTTGACAATGTTTAAGAAGAAGTTCATCGGCGATTGACGATCGAGTTGAAGTTCGTTACCAGTCAACGGTCAAGTGGAGAGCTGAAGGAGAAAGTTCGAGGGTTCGCTGCAAGTAGCAATTGAGTGATAATCCAATGATGGGTGAAGTAAATAACCACTGACAAATATCAAATAAAGGACCGATGATCGTTGATGTCTAGTGGTATTTTGCTAAGGTAATATGCATTCATACGCAAGTGTGTCAACATTAGATATCCATGATTCAAGGAGCCAAAGCACTGCTATGTTAGTCGTATAGTGACACATGTATAATATTAACTGAGTTGAGGCCTGATGAAGATCAAATTGTAATCTTTCTTTGAAAAACGTTGTAAGAAATGCATTTATGTGCAGTAGAGAAGAAGTCACTTAAATCCACTAAGGATATTTAACGTTTTTGAAGCCACTTTTTGCTAGATGATTGTAACTTATACGGTTGATGTCAATGCACTCCTTAGTTTTAACTATTTGACTTTTTGACTAGTCAAACTAGTCAATGGGATGATGTGACATGAGGGAAGATTTGTTGACCTGATTTGATTAACTTAAATATGGTTTGAGATTAATGATTCAAGATTTGAATGCATATGTATGTATGGAAAGAGGTTTGACTAAATTTGGACAAGTTTAACATGGTGACTTAGTAAAGCTAGGTAGGGTTTAATCAAAATAAAATTATGAAAGGTTTGAATCATGATTTGGATATGTTTTGAAATGAATTTGAGGTTTTAAATGGTTTGATTTTGTTATATATATATGGGATTGACCCATTAACCCTTAAAGGTTTATTTAGTCAAACTAGGTTGAGTTTGTCAACTAGGTTAACCTATGCATGGGTTTGAACTTAATGAGTTTGGTTTGATATTTTGAGTCTGTTGGAGTTGATCCCAATTTGAACCCTTAAAAGGTATTTGGGTCAACCTTGGCTAGCATAGTCAACCAAGTTAACCCAGGGGCTTGAATTGAGTCCAACATGTTTTTTGAGTATTTTGAGTTGAATGGAAGTGGTTTCATCCAAAGATAGGGTCATTTGATACAAAATGACTTTTCACAACCCTAAGGGATATTATGGTAAATGTGGGTTGACCTGGTCAATCATGCTTAATCAGGGGCTAAACTTGAATCCTATGCATTCCTAATAAAGATTAGGATGCATTAGGAGAGTTTTTAGGTTTAATTTAAAAATTCTATGTTGGAGTTTTAAGAAAACTATAAAATTTCCCTTTAGGGGCATTTTGGTCATTTGGACATCTGGTTAACTGGGGGTCAAAGTGGGTCCACCAAAAAGTAGTTTAATGCTCAAAATATGATAATCAAGTGTCCAGATGTGATCAAAGGGTTTGGAGAAGACTCCAAGATCAAAATCCATTGGGTAGCAGGTCTAGTAGGATAGGTTGTAAATATTTAAAAGTTTTATAGCCTTTGGGTTTCAATTGAGTTTCTAGGGTTAGAGAGCTCAGATAGAGTTTAAATTAGAAGGGTAGGCCCTAGTAACATGCCTAATAAATATGAAATTAATAGATCATGAATCCAAGTTCATTTAACTAGGGTTTAAAATGTTTGAAAAATTACTAGAAAATGCTTTCAAGATAAGGCTTTTTACCCTTTGATTTTGGTTTGGAAATATAGATTTAAGTCTCATTTTGGATTTGATTTATTGAATTTAATTTATCCACATCACCTACAATAAATTATATAATTGTAGATGGATGGACAATATAAGGCTTAGATTGGTCTACGATCTGGATTGACCCTACGGTTTTGATGGATCCTAATAAGTCATACAAAAATGAGGTCAACAAATGTATGAAAAATTATTCGTAAAGGATGATATGATCAGTCAATAATCATCTAGGAAGATGCCTCAGTATACACATCTTCTAACTAATTTTCTAGTATGATTTTGATCATATTGTACAATAATATAAGTTTTTTGTCTGATTAGACTGAATGAAATTAATTGTGTTATATTGTACTCTATGATATGGCTGACTTCTATTTAAAGGGAGAAAAATCAAGGCTTTTATTCACTTAATCCATTTCACTCATCACGAGCTCTAGTTTGAAGTTCCACTCGATGACCTGTGGAACCTTGGTTTGTTGAAGCCATTGATGAGCAGGCTTATAGTCTATACAAAATTATGTGAATTACCCCATACAAAATCATCAATTAGGAAGTGTTAAACTTCCATGTACTCTATCTCTTCACTCACACCACCATTCAATTCATTCTCAAATTTTCCTACCCATTTAATGTTGAACTTCTTTTCAAATGTTTTGCTAGTCTTCGAAATAACAGTTAGGGTACCACCCTCCAATCTTACGTCAATACGAGGTTTGCTGAAATAGCTATCAAGAATTTTATGAATTCCTCCATCTTTCTACACCAGAAAAAAAAGTACATCGTGTAACTCCAAACACTAATTATGATTGGACCCTTGCAAATTCTACCCTTGGGGAATCAAATATTATATACTACATCACCCATATAAAAACCTTAGTGCAAAATGCTAGAATCATCCAGCATATCCTTTGCAACTCAATAATTCAAAATGCTGGGGATAGAATTAACATCAAACCTCTTTTATCCATGAATAGCATAGGTCGCATAATTGCTTTCGACCTTGAATCTAAATACATCTTTGAATACCCTACACCAGCATGTGACCATCAAATTTTCTAATCCAACAACTCCTTCCACGTCCGTCACAGTACTCACCACATTAATGTTCACTATGTGGACATCGAGCCATAGGAAGATGAGGGAGGTCTAGCACCAGTTCCACTACCCTCACCTATCCAGCAGTAGTATCAATATGATGTGTTTGTTCAAAGGTTTGACCAGTGCGAGGCTCATTTTGAGAGTTACCTAGCAGAGAAGCAATAACATCATGATAATGACATGACTCGCTTTGATAACTATATAGCACAATAGCACGATAATAAAATGGTTTATCTTTGAGACCAGTTTGCTTCCATTTACTAATTATTCCAACAACCGCAACCACCACCGCCACCTGATAAGGAATCTTCTTAATTTTAGTTTGTTCTAAGTTAGTACTGGTATTTGTATTATTTTTTTATGTTTTTTCTTTATGATGTTTATTATTATTATTTTTTTATTTTGGCATCTTTTATTTTCATTATTTCCTCCTTTTGTGATGTTAAAGGGGTGAGTAGTTTGTGTGTAAGGGAGAAGTAGTGTGAGTGGTTCACGTGGTTTCTCCGAACAAGTGTATTTCCTTGTTTCTCCAATTGTCTGTTTATGTTTCTTGGGTGGCCTTGGGGAGAAATTTTCCTACTCAAGGACATGGTACTCTACCATCACTAGGAGGGTGGGAAAGGAGGTATTTGTTCTCTTCCTTCTCCAGGATGGAGAAGAAGGAGTTTGAAGTTTTGTTCCTTCTGTAAGAGGGATAAAATGTTTAAAGGTCCACTATTGTAACAAGGGTTGAGAAATCTTCTAGGTCTCCACCACACCAGGTTTTTTGGAAGTGATTGGTGTATGGGTTTCTTTGCCTTGCTATGAGGGCAAATGAAAAGACACTATAGTGATAATGCAATACTCGGAGAGGACTATAAGGAGTGGATGTAGGTCATTATTTGACCGAGCCACTATAAATCTTTGATGTACTTGTTCTGATTTTTATTCCCTCCTTTTTACTCTTTTGTATTTATTTTTATTATAACTACTTGGTGAAAATAGTACTCAATGCTTTGTTCTACTGATTAGAATATTATCATAATTTCTTAGATGTTTTAGTAAATTTGTTCGCTTATGTATAAAGTGATAATTGCTACTTATTTTTCCTAAATATTTGAAAATTTGAAAATTTTATATTTGTTTTAAACTAACCAATTAGTTTTTAAATTCACCAATTCCCCCCCCCCCCCCTCGATTTTTCGAGTATTAAGTTCACTTAGGCTTAACATCCTTATTAAACTTTCATAAGAGGAAGGCAAATTTTGGATAGAATAATGAACTTGATTTGATTTTGATTGAATGGAGGGGACTTAAGTGAATAATAAATTGAACTTTAACAAAAGTGACAATGAATTAAATTTGTAAACTTAAGTGAACTACATGGGACTTCGACTGAATTGAATGCAAAGAACATGAAGTTGATTTGGAAAGCAATGAACAAAACTAAAATTTGAATAATAAATGAACATCAAATCATTAAATGCAACATCTTCACAAATAAACAAACACTAAATGATGAATATGGCTCATCTAGATGAACATAAATAATCAAATAGAGGACTCGCGCTGGAAGAATTTTCAGAAATAATTGACATGTAATTAACCCTTTCAATTGATGAAAATTAATTAGCAAATGGGAAACTTTTGTTGAACAAAATTTCAAGAAATTCACAAACAAGTAAATATAATCATGTTTAACTTTGTGAGCAATAGTAGCTTACAATGAATGCATTAAGCCATCAAAGAGATGTCAGGTGCAAGTTGTAGTGTGATCCTCCTAACATCACTGCAAGATGACATCTACGTAAGTGCATCGATCCCCTGCAAGCGGAGGAGATTAATGTAACATAAACATAATGATTTGATGCATTCAATGAGATACAAAAAATATGTAATAAACACAACAGTTCCCTATGAACGATAATAGTCAACATATATAGAGAGCAGTTAATGATGAATGCAACTTATCTGACAACCTACATCAGCACATTGATGAATCAGCTTGCTTGAAAGCTTCATTACCTTTTACAGACTTGTATAGTGCAACATATGATAAATTCTTATATATACTGATGATGATAAAATTTACATCATATGCACAGTAGTATGTATAGTATGTAAATATAGGTGATGGTAAATATATTATGCATGTTACGACACCCCTACAACCAACTACCATTTAGTAGCCAGTAAATACATTAATCCATTACAATCAGGCAACGACGATATACAATAAATACATGCTCCCATGAGCCACTGTAAGAGACCAAACACATACACTATATGCCATATATAAGCCAAAATAAGAATTCAACAAACACAATATCATGTAATCAACATCATGATACAGATGTACACACAACATGTATTTTATAGTCAAAGGCAGTATACACCCAATATATGTATGCAAGAAACTTATAAGCTCTTATAGCACCCTTGTATTCAACAATGATCCAACTACAGTCAAATACACCAAGTCTTATGTAGGCAAAGGCAACATTTTCGCAGCATATTCAAAGTGCATATAACTTATTTTAAATAATTAGTAATTTAATAATTAGTAAATTAATATATAGATCTTAACTAGAGGAGTTAATTCTAAAAGTTTAATGCCACTCAAATACCAACAAAAATTTTAAGAAATTCCAAAATCCAAAATATTTAAAGCTTAAATTAACCATTAAACCCTTGAAGAGAAACCCATCTGAAAGTTCATTAGGGATATTAGGCCCTTATGAACTAGCCCAAAGCTAACCAAGAGGGTAGGTGAATTGGTATTTTAAAATGTCTTTCAATCAAAACACAAAACTCAAACCACAATTCACTAGAAACAAAAGGTGAAGAAATTAATGCGGAAAAAATAGTAGTAAAAAAACATAGAGATTTATAGTGGTTCGGTTAACTCGACCTACGTCCACTCCCTAGAGGTAGAGAACCTTTACAAACCTCCTTTCCACTGACATCGGTGAGGCAGAGAACCCAACTCCTTTTGCTTCCTCCTGAAGAAGGTAGAGAACCTTGATTGATTGCTGTAGTAGACATATCTCAACCCTCCATGGACAAGGGACGATGATCGGAGAAGACAACTAGGAACCTTGCTTGGAGAAACCTTTGTAAACGCTCTCATAAACACCCCCTTACAAGTTCCTCTCTCTCTCCCTCTCTTCTAGGCTCTCTCAGGTTAAGACGACAGCGAAATATTTCCTCTAGGGAAGAACAAGAAGTCTTAAATAGAAAAGATTTGGAAAAGCTCTTATTTTATACAAACTGACTTTATCATCTAGGCCGATATAAATATCGGCCTGGCCGACTAGCATAAACTTCACTCAATCAGCCCGATCGGTTTGGGATGATTTGGGAATTTTTGGTCACATCGTCTAGGATGATAAGATATCATCCTGTACGATTAGTTCAAATCCGAGGAAAATTGTCCTGAACATTGCCCTGAATAGAAGTTGGCCGATGTCAATTATCCATGCCATCGGCCTGACGATCCTGCAATCGACTCGGATGATGTGATCGAACAATCAACCCTTAATTGCTTTCCTTGATTATAAAATTAATTTAGGCATTATTGTGCTTCATTATCCTGGCTGCTAGGATATCGTCCTGGATGATGTCCAAAAATAAAGAATACCTAAATAGATCTGGCGGCTAATTCTTTCTTATTTGAGCCTATCATCCTGGCTGATACTAATATCATCTAGGTCAATCGACATAATGATGGCTACCTTAACCAGGATGCCCTAATTAAGGTTTCTAATTTTAGAAGATCGTCCAGGATAATTTTAGGATCAGTCCAGACAATGTGATCAAAACAGAGAACTCTAATTAACAGATATAAATCTTCTCCCATGTGTGAGTGTGCAATGTTACTTAGCATCAAGAACCACTTTATTTATAATAGACTAAAGAAAGAAAAAATTATAAACTGAGTCAGACTTAATCTACCCAATCTTGAGCTGGCTTAAGTTCCACTCGATCTTGTTGTCCTAAAAAGTTAATTGGAAAGGCAGTCGTAAAAAATCATGAATATTTGCTATCATCAAAAGTTTAATCTATAAAATTAGATTTGCAACAATATCCCATATTTTGATGATGGCAAACCAAAGAATAATCTAAATAGTTCAAGAGATAGTGTGAATAAAAGACACAGATCATATATTTAATCAAAGTACAAAGCAAATAGTACAGTAGACCACTCCCCCTTTTGACATCACAAAAAGGAGGAAAGTATAACTGGAACAAAGCAGAAAATAAATAAAAAAAAAGAAATAAATTATAGCTAAAAAATAGCATAAAAAGAAAATAAGTAAAACGATGACCCCTAATCATCTGAAGGAGGTGGTGGTGGTGGAGTGTGAAAGTAATTTGAAATGGTGGAGAACTGTTCTCCAAACTAAGCCATGTCCTAGTCATGATGGTGTTACATGCGAATAATGTCCTCAGTATGTTGCTGCTCCTATGCAACAACATATCCCGCAAAGCAAAGCTCCCCTGGTCGAATCGCTCCACTAGCTGATCTAGCTCAGAGTGCTGGTGGAGTGGAGTAAATATAGGAATACGTGCAGGAGCAGGTGCAGGAGACTTCTCCTCCGCCTGAGCTTCCCCATCCCCTGGGTGTAAACAAGTACTATGAAGAGCTTGAAATGAAATGTTGGAGTAGAAGGTAGGTTGAAGGGTTGGTGGAGCAAGATATTGGAAGTTATATTTTGATTCTAAGACATAAGAAATGATATGTCCTAGTGCTAAGTTTGGTTTCCTCCAATTTCCTGGGTCATGAATAATGCATAGATGATCGATGTAGCGAAAAATAAATTCAGTGTCATTAAATTCTCGTTGGGCCAAAATGTAAAACATGGTGATTGAAAGAAGTGGGGTGATATGAATGCGATCACCAGCTTTTGCAATTATGGATGTGCGAAGAACATGTTGGACGGTTCTAGCATCTTTGAGCAAGCTGTTAATCTTGCGAATATGAAATTGAGCATGAGAATTTTTAAGAAAGTGATTGGCTGTAGCTTAGTCATAGTAAGGGTCAGAACTTAGGGTGCAAAGTTAATCCCCTGTGGTTGAAAGTTTTAAAAGCTTAGCATAGTCTTGGTATATGTAATCTCTACAGGACGTCATTTCACATAGGAGCCAAGTGAAGTCAAAGAAGAGTTTACGCGAAGACTGGCAAAGAACTCAAGGAGAAGTTTAGAATTAAAAGGGACTACAAGAGTAAGAATGAATCATAAAGAAGTGTAAGAGAATAAGTCAAGTACCGAATAAGATAGATGGTTCACATTGACGGACCGGAAGACAGAGATTTTGGCCATCTTATATCATTAGTAGGCGACTTGATCTTCTGCCTCCATGAATCAAGGGTCCATAGTGGCCCTCGATGAACTTCCAGAAGGGTGGCGAGCGTGCTTTCCTCCGGCCATTATTACGAAATAGCAATAAAAGAGAAGTATGGAGCTAGTAGAAGGAGATGGTGGTGATAAAAATGGCTAAAGGGATCGGTTTATAAACAATCGACTAGAGAGTCTAGGCTAATCGTAAGATCGTCCAAGAATATTTGGTTCAATAATTGCGTACAGGCTGATTTCTCAAAAAAGTGGTCTTATCGTCCAGGCCGATCAATTTTTGTTTGGGAGGATTAGACACAAGCAATCGTCCCGAGGGGTCAAGCTGGATGACCGTTGAAAAAGCAGATTGTCCTGGACGATGAGGTGGATCGTCCAGAATGATAACCAATAATGGTTCATACCGTCTGAATTTAAAATGTTTAAATCATATGCCACGTGTATCATCCAGGACGAATAGGTGGATCGGTTAAGACAATTTTCCATAAATTGAGCAATGAGAGAATAACATTGGCTAGGACGAAAAAAGAATCGGTTAGGTCGATAAAAATAATTGAAGTAGAGGACGATCAGATCATCTAGGATGATAACGGATCGTCAGGACAATCAGAAGCAAAAAATTAAATTAGTCATTTGTGTATAGTACAAAGAGTAAAAATGATCAAATGGTCCAGGCCAATGAGAGTATTGTCCAGGACGATGTGAAGAAAAAGTTGAGAATTAGAGGATAGATGGAGATGATCAGAGAATACCTAAAAACTTAACAACACATAAAAAATAAGAGAGTACAAAAAATAGAAAAAGGAGAGACAAATTTTTTTGTGTGTGTTTTAGCAAGGTATGAATATTATAAATACTTCAAGTAATTATAATATTTGTAAGATCCAATGAGTTAACACTGATTTTTAAAAGATTTGTAAGATCAATGAGTTAACAATGTCAAAATCTGAAATTGGTAGAATATCCAATCTTGTTAACTCTAGCTCGAACTTCTTTAAGGGTAAAATCATCTTTTGAAAATAAAAGACCTAACTCAAAATAATTTAATTGGATAAGAAAAAAGTTTTATTAAAAGCTTTGCCCCAAAGAAAAATATCTTATAGAATAATATACCAAAGTAATTTGTCACAATCATGAAATTTGAAATCAAGCCTTTGAAAATATCAAGTAACACATGAATTTCTTCTAAGTTTTAAAAGTTTTGAAAGAGAAGTAAGCTTGTCTTTCGTGGGCACATTTTATGCCTCTTGTCAATTTGAATGGCACACTTTGTGCATCTTTTGATTTTTGATACACTTTGCGTATATTTCAATTTTTGGCGATCATTGCGCATCTTTTGTTTTTGGCGTCATTGGCAAATTTTTTTTTTTTTCAAGTTAGATCCCTTTCTCAAAAACTCTTAAATACTTTTAATTGTGAGTAGATCTTCTAGATATTAGAGAAGAAAAACTCACTCTCTACTATAAGGAAGAATAAACCACAAAATAGACTCAAAATCATATGATAAATACAATGACAAGATTTTAAATAATTTGAAAGTTATATAAATACTTTTAACAATATATATATTGTTAAGAGAGTTGTTATTTGTATATTTTACATTCTTGTAACTTGTATAGTTTTGATGATTCCAAATATTATTATTTTAAGTGTAGTTATCTCCTAAAATTATTTGAAATAATTATTTTTGCTCTTGTGTGTACTAACATTTCAGGAATAATCAAACTCCCGACTACGAAGACTTCAAATCAAATTCTGCATGAAAATTCTTTGTAAATTGAAGCCTTAATTGTTCTTTGAATTGAGAGGGAGTGATTGTAATTGAGTGTTTAAAAACACACACACACTTAAAGAGATCTTACAAATTTGTACTGATCATACGGGATGAACATAGTTCGTACGGGACGATTAGGTCAGTTATCTCATCTTAAGAACAATGGAACGAATAGGAACTTAAGAAAATTTTTTTCTAAGTCCTGAACGTCTAGGACGAAGTTTATTCGTCCCAGGATGAATTGCTCTCGGGAGAAATCTCTTTCAGGATGAAGTGTATTCCTTCCAGGACGAGTTGCTCTCTGGAAAAATATTATCTAGACGAACAGAATTCGTCCCAAGATGAAGTGAACTAACTATGGCAGTTTCTGGTGACGTTCTGTAGTTTTTGGGAACCAATCTTGTAATAACCGTTTGTACCGGATGAACTTAGTTCGTACGGGATGATTAGTGTGTACGAAGTCATTTTGTACACATATACATTGGAATCGTTTCCAAGGATTTTAAGTAAAATCTTCTGGGATGATCTACGATCGTACTGGACAATCCTGTGCATGATAACTTGAATTTTGCCATTTTTGGACGGATTTTTTTATCTATTCTATATATAGGCCTTTCTAAACTGACACTTAATCCTTTTTCTTACTGATCTTCATACCTATTGAGAAGAGAGTCAAGGAGAGAGTGTAAGAGAGCATTTGAAGGAGATTTCTTACCATTGGAGCGTGAAGGTTTCACTTGGTACTCAAGGGTAAGAGTTTCTACTTTTGGTTTGTGATTACTTCACTCTTTTCTTTCTTCTTTATAGATTTCTTATGAATAAGATCTTCAAGGAGATCCGATTCTCTGCCGACACTTAGAAAGTGTGAACAGACGAAGGGTTCTCTTCCTATACTAGGGGAGTATGAAAGGAGGGACGGTTCTCTGCCAATACCAACGGTTATCTGCCGACATCGGGGGAGTGTGAAAGGATGGACGATGCTATGTCAACACTGGGTATAATGTAGAAGGATGATGGTTCTCTGCCGACATCGGGGGAGTGTGAAAGGACGACGGTTATCTGCCACACCAGTTAGTGGTGGAAAGAGTTTGTGTAAAGGCTTCTCCGCCTTACTGTGACTGCAAAAGGAGAGTCACCCATGGTATTAGTTCAATACTTGGTGGGTGCCTCCGGGGAGTGGATGTAGCTCTGGTTTTGACCGAACTACTATAAATCTTGTGTCTTTATATTCTGCTGCATTTTTACTTTTATTTATAATGTTTAATATTGTGGTTGAAAAACATTTTCTAGAAAATCTCACTTAAGTAAATTTTACTTTCCTAAATTCAAAAAGAGGGATAATTTTTTTTTTAATTACCAATTCACGCCCCACTTGGTTAGCCGTGCGACATTAAGTTAGGTTTAACAACCTAATTCATATTGAACGAGTTTCAACAAGTGGTACCAGAGCTTTGTTTCAAAATCATAAGTTTAGAATACTTTTTGATTAACATAGATGGATACATTTTGAAATCTAAATACACCTGAGGGTTACTCTATAACTAGACCTCTACTATTCGACAATATTTCTTTTGATTTTTAGAAAACACGCATATCTATATTTTTACAGTCACTTGATTACCGTATGTGGATCTTAGTTCAAAAAGGGTATATAAAACTAACTAGACTAGTTGACGGAGTTAGAGTTGAAACACCTTTTACAGATTTGACAGTAAAAGAATGTGACTTAGCACAACTAAATGCTAAATGCTTGAATAGTTTCTTTTATGCTTTAAAATCAGAAGACTACATGCGGGTTTCTACTTGCAAATGTGCAAAGATTATATGGGATAGTCTTTGTATAACATGTGAGGGGACTAATGATATTATTCAATATAGACTTAATATCTTGTTACATGATTATGAACTGTTTCGCATGAAACCAAATGAATCCATTTCTGAAATGTACACAAGATTCACACAAATAGTCACCTATTTACATGCATTGGGTAGGGAGTTAACGAATACTAAAATGGTTAATTTGATTTTACGTTGCTTGCCTACTTCTTATGATGCTAAAATTACTGCAATTACAGAGTCTAAGGATTTAAACATTTACTCTATTAACAATCTTCTTGTTTTGCTTATTGCTTACGAGCAAGGAGTTAGCCAAAGAAAGGTTGATGCAGGTGAACCACGAAGGGAGAAGAATATAGCACTAAATGTTGAAGAGTCTGAGAGTGAACACTCACTACTTGAGGATGAAGATGACATTGCATTGATGACTAGACAATTCGAAAGCTTTTTGAAGAGGAAGCAAAAGAGACAACAATAATGGAATAGAGGTAAGTTTAATAGAAATGCAAGGGTTTCTAAAGAAGTTATTTGCTATAAATGTAAGAAACATGGACATATAAAGACAGATTGCCCATTACTCTAAGCCAATACTAGCAAGGAGAAGATAGAGGAGAAACCATTTGTGAAGAAGGGCCAGAAGAAGTTCCAATGAGCTTTTTGGGCAGACTCAGCTTCGGATTCATCAGAGACAAAAAAAGGAAGAGGAAGTCACTAATCTATGCTTAATGGCCGACACTCTTGATCAGTTAGATCAAGAAGAGGTATGTGACTTAACTTACGATGAACTTTTTGAAGTTTCTGAACACATGCATAAAACATATAGAAAAATGAAGAAAATGTATGCTAGCCTTAGTTTAGAATTGGAAGAACTTTAAAAGGAATATGAAATCCTTAGGAATGATCATACTTTGATTGATAACAACCACATGAAATTACTTGATGAATTTGATGACTTGAGTAAGAACCTTGAATGTTATAAATCATCCTTTGCAAAACTTGAAAAGATTTTAAGAATTTTAAAAATAAATCAGAGAGTGAACGTTATACATCAAATTATTCAAATCGGATTTTGAAGGATATGAATTCGTTTTATATTTTGAAGATAAAAGCTTTCGAGGATAATAGGATACCTCCAAAACATGATGATTTCACAAATCCTATTTTGTATCCTAAATTTATGTAATCTCTAAAAAGACAAATGAATGGTAGAAGACTTAGGAATCCTTTTCCTAATATTAAATATAATATTTGAGAATTGATTGGATACATAGCTCACACATGTACTTCGTAGATGAAAAACTTTTTGGTGTGGAAACCTAAGATGTATAAACCAAGACATATCATACATGTATATTTTTATAAATTGTCAAAAGGTGAACCCAAACTTGTTTGGGTTCCAGGTCAAACATTTGATATTTTAGCAAAATGGCTCTCGCACAAGGCCTCGTGAGAGCATATGGTACATGGACAGCGGATGTTCAAAGTATATGAATGGAGATACTGCACAATTCGTATCGCTGGAAGCCAGGAGTTGAGGCAAGGTTACACTTGGAGATAACACCACAAGGAAGGTGATTGAAACAGGTATTATTAGAAATATTAAGATTTTTTTCATTGAAAATGTGCTATTGGTAGAAAGTTTAAAGCATAATTTGTTAAATATAAGTTAGCTATGTGACAAAGGTTATTGTGTAAAATTTTTTCCTACTAGCTGCATATTAAGTCTAAATGGTAAAGATATTTTGAATGGAAAAAGGATAAACAATATTTATATTCTAGACTTTAATTAAATTCATTCTCCTACTGCTTTTTGTTTAAAAATGTATCTAATGAGTCATGGCTTTGGCATAGGAGACTTTGTC
>NW_021319205.1:125719-133867 GCF_001605985.2 Dendrobium catenatum | reverse complement strand
AAAAGATAATTCTACCCTAAGAGAAAGTCTGAGCTAATGATAATCATGATCGGATATTCTACCGTTCTTTGGATTATTGATGTTGTTAACTTATTAACTTACAAGTTTTTAAAATCAATCACATGAAATACTACATCATCTTCATGCCTTGAAAAAAAAAGTGTGTTGTGGTTTACTTCTGTTCTTGGTTCCCTCCTTTTTGAGATGTCAAAAGGGGGAGAAGTTTTAGGATGTGTCTTGCACCACAACACTGCTATTTTTTTAATTTTTATCGTAGTGTTTTGCCATCATCAAAAAGGGGGAGATTATTGCAAATTCAGGTCTATGAACTATGTTTTGTTGACTACCAAACACTCTTACTTGACTTGGACTATCTTTTACTACTGACTTTTCATGAATCAAAGATTGGACGGAAAAATGGAGACAGCTCAAGATAGGGTAGATTAGAGTTGAGTCAGTCTGTAATTTTATTTTTCCCCTCTTGAGTCAATTATAATCTTTGGTGTGACTAAGTAACCCTACACACACATACTTGAGAGACTTAGAATTTTTATTTTTACTCAAATCGGCTAGGTTGGTATTTTACATCGTCCTGGACGATCGTGCTTAAAACAGAAAATCTAATAAGGTGTTCTTAATTAAGGTAGTCATCATTAGCCAATCGGCCTGGACAATATGTGTATCATCCAGAAAGATAAGCTCAAAATAGAAAGAAATTACTACCATAAATAATAAAGGTATTCTGTAATTTTTGGTAATCGGCCAGGACGATCTTGGATCGACCTGGACGATATTCACAATTATGCCTTAATTAATCAGACAAAAATAAGAAAGTAATTAATGATGATTGATACGATTACATCGTCCTGGCCGATCGCAGGATCGTCCAGGACGATCTATTCACAAAACCTTTGTTACTTACGGATGATAAATATCGGGCAGCACAAATTCAGTGCGATGCTCTAGACGATTTTTCTCTGGTTTGACGTGATCATCCTGGACAATCGTGAGATCGTCCTGGACGATCAAGCCAATTTTTAATCGTCATGTTTGTATTTAGGCTGATGCTCTGGCCGATCTCATGCGATTTGTACTGATCGTCCAGGACGATGTCCATATCGTCCTGGATGATATTGTCGGCAACTTATAATTAATGAGCTCCTTTGAAGTTCTTCTATTTAAGAGCTCTTATTCAACATTTTTAAACATCTTTCACTACTTTCTTGACCTGAGAAGACCTTGAGGAGAGAGAGAGAGAGAGAGAGAGAGAGAGAGCGAGAGAGAGGATCTTGTGAGGGGCAGCTTGTGAGGGGATTCATAAGGGTTGCTTCAAGGATCGCTATGCTTCTTCTTTGTTTAGAGTTTCTCGTCTGTGAAAGGGTCGACAGAGGTAAGGATTAAGCAACTGATAGTGGTTCTCTACCAGCTTCAGGAGGAAGCAAAAAGAGATAGGTTCTCTGCCTTGCCGGGGTGGCAAAAGAGGTTCTTTGTAAAGGCTTCTCTGCTTAGATGTGGGGGCTAAAGGAGAGTCACGATTGTAGTACAATACTCGGAGGACGCCTCCGGGGAGTGGATGTAGGTCGAGTTGATCGAACCACTATAAATTTTTTTGTTCTTGTTTCTTGCTTTCGCACTTTAATTTTTGCACTTATTTTTCTTGTGGTGTGATTTTGGTTTATGTGATTTTACTTCTTTGTGAAAAGATTTTTTTTTTCTAAAATGCCAATTCACCCCCCTCTTGGTTAGCTTGGGAACTTTCACTATAATCATAGTAAGAGATTCATTATTGCACTACAATTCACCTATAGAATTTAGTAAGTTATGCATGACAGTTTACCCGTATAAAATGAGAAAATAACTATAGTATGATGTCACACCATTATATCCTCAAGTGGATAGAAGGTGTATATGAACTTCCAAGTAGAGCGTTACATTCAAATGATGGTTTCCCATTCAACTGATCAACGCTAAACATTCAAAAATGTCCCTCATACGTGCATTATAATATGTGAGCGCATAGGTACAGAAAGGGGCAAGGGTAATCAGAAAACTTGCATGGGCCCTAACGAGCGTATTATGGTTACACATATGACATATAGGGATGATATGTGTGTCAATAAATGAACCAAAATTCAAGCATGATCCATTTATATGGATAGATATGAGTTAGTATGGCCCAAATAATCAAACAAATATATGGTTAGTGTGTAGACCAAAATATTCATTTTATACATTCATATTAGGCCTTCAAGGTCTATTGCAAAAGAAATTCAACTAGTACAATCGTACACCTATATTGGCTATGATGAGCTTGTTATTGGTACTTGTTGAAACTCGTTCAATAAGATTTAGGATGTTAAGCCTAATTAAATGTCCCACGGCTAACCAAGAGGGGGGGGGTGAATTGGTAATTAAAAAAAAATTTATCCCTCTTTTAAAGTTTAAAGGAAATGAAAATTTAATTAGTGAGTTTTTCTAGAAAACATTTTTCAACCACAATGTTTAAGCACAAAGTAATAAAAGTAAAAATGCAGCGGAAAATAAAAGAAACCAAAATTTATAGTGATTAGGTCAAAACAAGACCTAAATTCACTCGCCGGAGTCACCCTCCGAGTATTGCACTAATACCACTAGTGACTCTCCTTTTTCACCCTCAGCAAGGCAGAGAAGCCTTTATAAACTATTTTCACCACTACCCGGTGCGGCGGAGAATCGTCATCCTTTCACACTCCCCCGATGTCGGCAGAGAACCGTTCGTCCTTTCACACTATCCCCAGTGTTGGCAGAGTAATGTTCATCCTTTCACACTCCCCCGATATTGGCAGAGAACCGTTCGTCCTTTCACACTCTCCTAGTGTGGGCAGAGAACCCTTCATCCTTTCACACTCTCCTAGTGTGGGTAGAGAACCCTTCGTCCTTTCACACTCTCCTATTATGGGCAGAGAACCCGAGACTATTCACACTTTCCAAGTGTCGGTAGAGAACCGGATCTACTTGAAGATCTTCTTCACAAGCATAATCTAAAAGAAAAGAGAGAAGAGTGAAGTAATCACAAACATAAAAGTAGAAACTCTTACCCTGGAGTATCAAGTGAAACCTTAATGCTCCAATGGCAAGAAATCTCCTTCAAATGCTCTCTCATACTCTCTCTTTGACGCTCTTCTCAATAGGCAAGAAGATCAGTAAGCAAAAAGATTAAGTGTCAGTTTAGTAAGGCCTATTTATAAAAGAGACAAGAAAAACTATCTAAAAATGGCAAATTTCAAGTTATCATGCACAGGATCATCCCGTACGATCGTAAATCATCCCGGACGATTTTACTTAACTGCCTTGGAAATGATATCTATATTTATGGGTACGAAATCACTTCATACACACGGATCATCCTGTACGAACTAAGTTTGTCCAGTACGAACGGTTATTGCAAGGTTGGTTCCAAAAAACTGCATAACATAATCAGAAAACTGTCATAGTCGGTTCCATCGTCATGGGACGAAACTTATTCATCTGGATGAAATTTTTACAGAGCCTAAGTCATCCTGGGATGAAAATGATTTCTTCTGGACAAAATTTTTACAGAGGCCAAGTCATCCTGGGACGTAAATATTTCGTCCTGGATGATTAGGGCTTAAGAAAATTTTCTTTGCATTTCCTGTTCGTTCCATTTGCTCTTACAAAGAGATATCTGTCTAATCGTCTCGTATGAATAAAATTCGTCCCATATGATCAGTATAAAAAATTTAAGATCTCCTTAAGTGTGTGTGTGTGTGTTTTTATTCACTCAATTACAATCACTCCCTTCCAATTCAAATAACATTTATAAGCTTCAAAATTATAAAGAATTTTATGTTGAATTTGATTTGAAATCTTCTTGGTTGGGAGTTTGATTTTCCTGAAATGTAATTTCACACAAGAGCAAAAATAAATCTTCCATAAAGTGTTACACATAAAATTATAATATTTGGAATTATCAAAACTATACAAGTTACAAAAATATAAAACATGCAAATAGCAACTTTCTTAACAATCTCCCCTTTTTTGATGATGACAAAATAATTATTATTTATAGGATTTCAAATTTGAAGAATCTCCTAAACTCCCCTTGAATTAATGAACACATGAAAAATAAGGAGGCAATTCGAAAAAAAAAATTATTTTTCAAAAATTTCACACACAAAAAATACAAAATATAAAAACAAACACAAAATATGGACAAAACACAAGATACAAGACAAATAATTTCTCCCCCTTTTTGACAACAACGAAAAGTGAAGAAGAAATAAGACTAGAAAGGTAAGTAATCATATGAAATTAATTTGATAATTTAACCTTGAAAGTGATTGATATAAGTTATGCAAATAAAATAAAAATATTAGGTAAATCATAGAAATTCATAGAATTTAAGAAGTAATATAACGTAGATAAAAAAAAGAATTTATCAAAGACATGAGTAATTTCGTCTAGCCCGATCCAAAGATCATCTTGGGCGATTTCAAAAAATACAGAATATCTAAATTGACTATGGTGGATATTTCTTTATGTTTTGAGGCTATCTTCCTGGCCGATACATGTATCGTCCAAGCCGATCAGCTAATGACGGCTGCCTTAATTAAGAAATCCTGATTAAAGTTTCTATTTTGAATTCGATTGTCCAGGCCGATAGAAATATCGCCCTGGCCGATGTAAGTAAAAGAAAATTACAGACTGACGCAACCCTGATCTACCCAATCTTAAGCTAGCTTCGATTTTCATTTAATCTTAGATTCCTGAAATATCAATAGTAAAGGCAGTCTAAGAAAAGCAAGAGTGTTTTCCAATCGTCAAAAACATGATCCATGAAACTGAATTTGCAACATTTTTTGTTTTGATCACATCATCTGGGATTATCCTAAAATCATTCAGGATAATCAGTTAAAAACAAAAAACTTAATAGGGCATCTTGATTAAGGGAACCACAATTAAGCTAATCATCTTGGATGATATTAGAGCTGTAAATATTTTACCCGACTCGAAAACCCTACCCAAACCCGACCCAAAAATTTCGGGTTCGGGTCTACCTGAACCAGAATCGGGCCGGGTTCGGGTTAGAGATTTTGACCCGTTTGTAAAACCGGGTCGGGTTACCTGAAAACCCAAAATTAACCCGATTTGACCCATTAATAATTAATTTAAGAGAGTTTTAAAGGATTTTTATGAAAAAAGTAAATGATATTTCAAAAAATTATAAATAATATTGTCTAAATTAAATTAATTTTGATTTATTTTAAACTAATTGAAGTAAATCTTACCTTAATTTGATTTAAATTAAAATAAATTAAATTAAATAAAATAAATTTAATGAAATACACCTGAACAGGGTCGGGTTCGGATTGACTTGGACCAGAAGCGGGTCGAGTTCGTGTTCAGAAAACCGACCCATTTGCAAAAATGAGTCGGGTTGAACAGTGTCGGGTCAATTTTGGTTTGAACCCGAACCTGACTCGTGACCCAATTTTGATAGCGCTAGATGATATTAGCATCAACCAAGATGATAAGCTCAAATCATAATGAATCAATTATTAGATCTATTTAGGCATCTTTTATTTTTGGACATCATCCAGGATATCATCCTGGACGATGCAATGTAATTATGCCTAAATTAATATGGTAATTAAGGAAAGTAACTAATATTTCATTGCTCAATCATATCGGCCTGGACGATCGCAGGATCATCCAGGATGACCAGTTCACAAAACTTAGTTCTTTATGGTTGATCAATAATTGGTCTGGCTCCAATTAGGGTAATGCTCTTGACAATATTAATTAAATTTAACTAATCATTTAAAATAATCTGTAAATTAACCTGGACAATCAAGTTATTTATTTATAATCCATAAAACAATTAAAGGCAATGTTCTGGACGATATTTATCATTTTGAACTAATCGGCCCGGATGATCTAGTTATTTTCCATCATCCAAACATCCATCTAGAACGATGGTTTGGATGATATTCGTCGAGTTGAATTAATTGTACATGATGATATACTATCTTTTTGGATGATATTTGATGATTCATTACTAGTTAGGGCTAATTTGGAGACATTGTTTAAACGATCTCTTGTTCTCTCAAGAAAAAAATCTTTTTCTACTATTTTGACCTTGTGAGGATTTCACAAAGGTTGCTCCAAGAAAGGATAAGAGTCATCTCTTCTGATCGTCATCCCTACGTCCTTGGAGGTTTGAGAGAGGTCTTCTTCAGTAATTGATCGAGGTTCTTTGCCTACTTCTGGAGGAAGCAAAAGGAGTTAGGTTCTCTTCCTACTTCTAGAGAAAGCAAAATGAGTTGATTTCTATACCTGCTTCTAAAGGAAGGAAAAGTAGTTGGGTTCTCTACCTCACTGAGGTCGTTCGAAAGGTGTTCTTGTATGGGCTTCTCCGCCTTTACATGGTGATAAAAATAGAGACATTAAGTTTAGTGCAATACAAAGAGGAGAGGCCCCGGGGAGTGGATGTAGGTCAATTTTACATAACCACTATAAAATCTGGTGTGTTCTTTCTTATTATACTTTCATATTTAATTTATGCACTTTAATTTCTTTGGTGATTGTTTAGCTGTGTTTGTGATTTTTTTTGGAGAAATTTTTTAATGCCAAAGCACCCACCTCTTGGTTAGCATTGGGACTAGTTCATAAGGGCTTAACATCCCTGTCAAACTTTTAACCTTAGTTTTCTCCTAAATTACCTGGAAGTCCTGTACTATCTTCTGGATGATCAATTATAATTCTTAATCATCAAGATGTTTCTCCTAGATGACCCAAACTATCTGCTGGATGATAATAATTTATTTTGAACTAATCTGATAATAATTTTGATTTTGATCTAATTGTCATCTTGGATGATCTATTATATTTCTTCATCATCCAACATGTATCTCCTAAACGTCCTGAATTATCTTCTTGACGATATGAATGATTTTGAACTAATCATACAGGATGATGTCCATATTATCCTCAACTACCAGAATAAAATTTGAGTTCTAATTATATAATAGACCTAGATTGGCCTTGTTGGAAGGGCTGAATTACATAATTGTATAGGATGATCTGTCGTTCATTCTGGGTGATCTGTCGATCATCCTGGATGATCTTTGACGAATAGTTAAAAATTAGGGAAAATTTTAAGTCCTTTATTAATGAGCGGATCTTTTGTTATAGTGTTGACCTGAGATAGCTTAGAGAAGGAGAGGCAGAGCTTGGTAGTGAGAGAGAGAATCTTGTGAGGAGTTTATAAAGGTTACTCTAAGAAAGGATTCAAGTCTTCTTCTCCTTTTTTCATCATTGGTTCCTTGGTTGCTTTTTGGAGGTCTTCATTATCATTAGATCAAGGTTCTCTCCCTACTTCATTAGGAAGCGAAAGGAGTCAATGTTCTCAGCCTTAGTAGGGTTCAATGAAAAGAGTTTGTAAGGGCTTCTCCACCTTGATGTGGGAGAAAAAGGATAGTCACTATGGTTTTAGTGCAATACCTGGAGGACAGACTCCAGGGAGTGCATGTAGGTTATATTGACCGAACCACTAGAAAATATAGTATGTTTTTTCTATTTTATTCCTACACTTTATTTTTTGCAATTTTGATTTTTGTGGTTGATTATATGATTAAAATCTCTGATTAATTTGCTAATTGCTTCTGCATCAAGGGTTAATATAGTTTGTTTTTAAATAGGTTTTTGTTTTTTAAAAAAAATTTAATACTACCAATTCAACCCTCCTCTTAGTTTGTCTCAAGCAAGTTCATAAGGGCTTAACTACCTTAATAAAATTTTAAGTGGTATTAGAGTGGGATACATAAAATTTAGTTTTAAAAAACTTTTAAATTTTGATACATAGCTAATTTTGAAATAAAAACATTGTGGAAGGATATTCCATTACTCGACCACCCTTATTTGATAATATACCTTTTGATTTTTGGACAACTTACATGTCCATTTTTTTTACAATTTATAGATTATCACATGTGGTTGCTTATAAAAAAAGGTTATTCTAAGGCATCAAAACTGAGCTCCTAATTTTTAAATGGAATTTTGATGATTATGATCTGACACAACTTAATAAAAAATATTTGAACTACTTTTTATGTGCCCTAAAATTTGAAGATTACATGTATATTGTGC
>NW_021319205.1:123375-125619 GCF_001605985.2 Dendrobium catenatum | reverse complement strand
ACCTCCCTTCATGCCAATAGATGATAGCTAACTAACTACTAGAAAGTTAAACAAATCTTGAGATATTTACCAATTTCCTTTGAAGCTAAGATTACTATTATAATTAAATCCAAGGATTTGAATTTTATTTGATTGATAATTTACTTGGATAACTTATTTCTTACGAGCAAGGAGTGAACCAAAGGCAGCTTGATGTAGGGGAGAAAAGGAAGAAAAAAACTGTAGCCTTAAAGGTTAATGATACGGATTTTGATTCTTCTAGTTCTTAAAGTGATGATGTTGCCTTAATTACTAGGCAACTTAAAAGCTTGTTAAGGAAGAAAGAAAGCACCATCAATAGCGGAATAAAGATAATAATGGGAAGAATTCTAAAGGTACTTCTGATGTAATTTCTTTGAATGCAGAAAGTCAGAAAATGTAAATGCTAATTACACTACACTAAAGGCTCACCCAAGCAAGGAGAAGGGTGAAGAGAAACCCAAGTTTAAGAAGGATAAGTAATTGACCCAAAAGGCTGTATGGGAGGATTCTGTAGAGAGAGTTGCTATTTGCATGTTTTATATTCTTGCAACTTGTATTATTTTGATGATTTTAAATATTATTGTTTTATATATCTCCTAACACTTTTTGGAAGATTTTCTTTTGCTCTAGTGTGTACTAACATTTCAGGAAAATCAACTCCAAGTGCTGAAGACTTCAAATTATTGATTTGTAAATTATAAGTTTTAAAATGAGAGGGAGTGATTGAAATTGAGTGAAAAATCATAACACACACTCTTGGGGGAACAATTTTTCTGAACTGATCGTACGGGACGAATCTGGTTCGTACGGAACGATCATGTTAATTAACCCCTAGGAAGAGCAATGGATTGAAGAGGCGGGTAAAAAATTTTTGTAAGTCCAAATCGTCCAGGACAAATTTTATATTCATCCTGGGACGAACGTCTCTGGATTCTCACCTTGCACTGTTCGTCCAGACGAAAAGCATGGTTCGTACTGGGATGAAACTCTTTGTTTGAGATCGTATAGGATAAACTGAACATTCTTCCCTATATGAAACTTTCTGTTTGAGATCGTACAGGACGGATTGAACCTTCATCCCTGGATGAAACTCTCTGTATAAAATCAACCCCGGACAAAACTTGTTCGTCCAAGGATGAACTAAACCGACTTACCTCAGTTGATTACGTCCTGAAGAATTTTGAGAACCGACCTACGTAATAACCGTTTCGTACCGGACGAACCTAGTTCATACGGGACGATGAGCATGTATGAACATAGTCTGTACCAATATACATTAGGATTATTTCCGACACTTTAAACAAAATTGTCCGGGACGATCTACGATCGTACGGGATGATCCACTGCGTATAGAATTGAAAACTTGCAGTTTTTGGACAATTTTTCTTATCTTTTCATATATAGTCCAAATTAGACTGCCACCCAATCTTTTTGCTTATTTATCTACGTGCCTATTGGAAGAAGAGTAAAGGAGAGAGTGAGAGAGAGCATTCAAAGAAGGATTTCTATCGGTGGAGCGTGAAGGCTTTGCTTGGTGTTCAAAGGTAAGATTTCCTACTTGTGATTTGAGATTACTTCACTCTTTTTCTTTCTTCCTTCTAGATTTCTTGTGAAGAGATCTGTCAAGGAGATCCGATTCTCTATCGACACTTGGAGAGTGTGAACAGACGAAGGGTACTCTGCCAACACTAGGAGAGTGTGAAAGGAAGAAGAGTACTCTGCCCATACTAGGAGAGTGTGAAAGGGTGAAGGGTTCTCTGCCCACACTAAGAGAGTGTGAAAAGACGATGATTCTCTGCCAACACTAGGGAAAGTGCAAAAGGACGATGGTTCACTGTCGCACCGGGTAGTGGTGAAAAGAGTGTTTTAAAGGCTTCTCCGCCTTGCTGTGGGTGCAAAAGGAGAGACACTATTGGTATTAGTGCAATACTTAGAGGGTGCCTCTAGGGAGTGGATGTAGGTCTGGTTTAGACCGAACCACTATAAATCGTGTGTCGTTTATTTCACTATTTTTTATTTTATGCATTTTTTTGTGTCTAAAAATTGTGGTTGAAAATCTTTTTTAAAAAAATTCATTAAAGTTTAATTTTGGTTCAATTTATTTAAAAGAGAGATATTTTCTAAAAATACCAATTCACCCCCCTCTTAGTAGCTTTAGGACATTAACTTAGGTTTAACAACCTATTCACTAGACTCAACAAGTGGTATCAGAGCTTTGTTTCA
>NW_021319205.1:119995-123259 GCF_001605985.2 Dendrobium catenatum | reverse complement strand
TAATATCTTATTACATGATTATGAATTATTTCGCATGAAACCAAATGAATCCCTTTCTGATATGTACACAAGATTCACATAAATTGTCACATCTTTGCATGCACTTGGTAGGAAACTAACGAATGCTGAAATGGTTAATAAGATTCTTCGTTGTTTACCTACTGCTTATGATGCTAAAATTACTGCAATTACAGAGTCTAAAGATCTAAACATTTATTCTATTGACAATTTTCTTGGTTCACTCATTGCTTACGAGCAAGGGGTTAGTTAAAGAAAGATTGATGTAGGTGAACCATGAAAGAAGAAGAATATATCATTAAAAGTGGAAGAGTCTGAGAGTGAACACTCACAAACTGAGGATGAAGATGATATTGCATTAATGACTTGACAAATCATAAGCTTTCTGAAGAGGAAGCAGAAGAGACGCTAGCATTGGAATAGAGGTAAATTTAATGAAACTGTTATTATAAATGCAGGAAACCATGTCATATCAAGACTGATTACTCAAAACTCAAAGCCACTCTTAGCAAGGAGAAGGTAGAGGATAAACAAACTGTAAATAAGGGCAAGAAGAAGTTTTAAAAAGCTTTTTGGGCAGACTTAGCTTCAGATTCATCAGAGATTGAAAAGGAAGAAGAAGTCACCAATCTTTGCTTGATAGCAGATAGTCTTGATCAATCAGATCAAGAAGAGGAATGTGACTTAAGTTATGATGAATTATTTGAAGTTTTTGAACACATGGATGATGCATATAAGAAAATAAAAAAGATGCATGCTAGTGTAAGTTTAGAATATGAAGAACTTAAGAAAGAATATGAAATTTTTAGGAAAGATCATGCTTTAATAGATGACAACCACATGAAACTACTTGATGAATACGATGACCAGAATAAAAATAATGAGATTTTAAAATCATCCTTTGCTAATCTTGAAAAAGAATTTAAAAAATTTATGGAAGAATCAAAGAGCAAAACATATCGAATCAATTATATAAATTGAATCTTAGAAGATATAAATTCATTTTATAAGCTGAAAATAAAAACTCTCGAGGATAATAGGATACCCCCCAAACTTGAAAATTTTACAAATCCTAAATTTTATCCTAAATATATGGAATCCCTTAGAAGACAACAAATGGTAGAAGACTTAGGAATACTTTTCCTAATGTCAAATATAATAATTGTGAATTATTTGGACATATAGCACACAACTGTACTTTGAAGATGAAATTTGATTTGGTGTGGAGATCTAAGATGCATAAACCTAGACATATCATACATGCATCTGATTATAAATTGCTAAAAGGAGAACCCAAACTTGTTTGGGTTCCCAGGTCTAACATTTGATATTTTTGCAGGGTCGCTATCACACAAGACCTCGTGGGAGCGTATGGTACCTGGATAGCGGATGTTCAAAGCATATGACTGGAGATACTACTCAATTCATAATGCTGGAAGCCAGGAGTGGAGGCAAGGTTATATTTGGAGACAATACCACAAAGAAGGTGGTTGGATCATGTATGATTTAAAACTTGAAAAAAACATTTTATAGACAGTGTGTTGTTGTTTGAAGGATTAAAGTATAATTTGTTAAGTATAAGTCAGCTATGTGATAAGGGTTATAGTATAAAATTTTTTCGTACTAGCTGCATATTAAGCATAAATGGTAAAGATGTGTTGAATGGAAAAAGGGTAAACAATGTTTATATGCTAGATTTAAATTGCATTCATACTCCTACTGCGCCCTTTTGTTTAAAAACTATTTCTGATGAGTCATGGCTTTGGCATAGGAAAATTTATCATTCTAGCATAAAAAATCTTAGAAAGATTATCCAAAAAAATTTATTGAGAGGTATACGAAAACTAGACTTTAATAAGGACCACCTTTGTGATGCATGTCAATTAGGTAAGCAAGTGAAGTCCTCTTTTCAGTCCAATAAGGATCTTACGTTTAGTAAACCTTTGAAAATCTTACACATGGATCTTTTTGGACCAGTTGGAACTGTAAGTCTAGGAGGGAAGGTATACAGATTTGTTATAGTGGATGATCACTCAACATTCACTTGGGTTAGATTTTTATTTCATGAGAGTGAATCATTTGAGGAATTTAGATATTTTTTGACTTGGATTCAAAGGAAATTATGGTGTGAAATTATTTCTATACAAAGTGATCATGGAGGAGAATTTGAGAATGAGAGATTTGAAAATTTTTATAAAGGGAAAGGAATTGATCACAATTTTTTTGCACCTAGAACCCCTCAGTTAAATGGGGTTGTCGAAAGGAAAAATAGAATATTAATAAAAGACGCCCAAGTAATGTTGGCAGAATACTCACTTCCTTGATATTTTTGGGCTGAGGCGGTTAGCACTGCAAGTTATGTTCTGAATAGGGTGAATGTGAGATACAATTTAAATAAAATATCCTATGAATTGCCAAAAAAGGAGAACACCTAATTTGTCACATTTTAATGTTTTTGGTTGCAAGGTGTTTATTCATAATAATGGAAAATCTGCCTTAGGAAATATTGATCCAAAATCAGATGAAGGAATTTTTGTTGGATATTCAAGTGTTGGAAAATCTTATAGAGTATTCAACAAAAGAACTTTGGTCATTAAAGAGACCACACACGTTGTATTTGATGAATCTGGAAATTTGGAAGAGCCAAATATTATTGAAGATGAGATTGAGGATAACTCCCAAAAGATTTATAAAATAAACTTGGAAGAAAATCTGGAAGGGAATTTGGAGATAGAAACCCCTTTGCCTAGAGATTTGAGATTTTCTAAAAACCACCAAAGGGAATTGATTATAGGTGAACCTAATGAGGGTCTTAGAACTAGGCGTGGATTAAACAAGGAAGTCAATCATTCAGCCTTTATTTCAGCTATAGAACCCACTAATATTGATCAAGAACTTTTTGATGAATATTGGATATTGGCCATGCAAGAAGAGTTGAATCAATTTGAAAGAAATAAAGTTTGGAAATTAACTTCAAGGCCAAAAGATCAAAGTATTGTTGAAATTAAGTGGGTATTCAAAAATAAAATGAATGACTAAGGAATAGTTATTAGAAATAAGGCTAGATTAGTTGCTAAGGGGTATAATCAGATTGAAGGAATTGATTTTAAGGAGACTTTGCCCCTGTAGCTAGACTTGAAGCAATTAGGGTTTTGCTAGCCTTTTCTTGTTTTAAAGGTTTCAAATTGTTTCAAATAGATGTAAAATGTGCCTTTTTAAATGGGGTAATTGAAGAGGATGTCTTTG
>NW_021319205.1:48199-119895 GCF_001605985.2 Dendrobium catenatum | reverse complement strand
AGGAGTTAGCCAAAGAAAGATTGATGCAGGTGAACCATGAAAGAAAAAGAACATAGCACTAAAAGTGGAAGATTCAGAGAGTGAACACTCATAACCTGAAGATGAATATGACATTGCATTAATGACTAGACAATTCAGAAGCTTTCTGAAGTGGAAGCAGAAGAGACGCTAGCAATGGAATAGAGGTAAATTTAATAGAAATGGCAAGGTTTCTAAGGATGTGATTTGCTATGAATGTAGGAAACTTGGTCATATCAAGACTTATTGCCCTAAACTCAAAGCCAATCCTAGCAAGGAAAAGGTAGAGGAGAAACCTACAGTAAAGAAGGGTAGAAAGAAGTTTCAAAAAGCTTTCTAGGCGAACTCAGCTTCAGATTTATCAGAGACTAAAAAAGAAGAGGAAGTCACTAATCTGTGCTTAATGGATGACATTCTTGATCAGTTAGATCAAGACGAGGTATGTGACTTAACTTATGATGAAATATTTGAAGTTTCTGAACACATGCATGATGCATATAGAAAAATAAAGAAAATGCATGCTAGTCTAAGTCTAGAATTTGTAGAACTTAAAAGGGAACATGAAATTCTTAGGAAAGATCATGCTTTGATTGATAACAACCACATAAAATTACTTGATGAGTTTGACGACTTGAATAAAAATCATTAGAATTTAAAATCATCATATACTGATCTTTAAAAAGAATTTAAAAAATTTAAGGATGAATTAGAGAGCAAAACATATCGAATCAATTATACAAAACGAATCTTGGAAGATATGAATTCATTTTATAAGTTGAAAATAAAATCTCTCGAGGATAATAGGATACCCCCTAGACTTGAATATTTTACTAATCCTATTTTCTATCCTAAATTTATGTAATCCCTAAAAAGACAGATAAGTGGTAAAAGACTTAGGAATCCTTTTCCTAATATTAAATATAATAGTTGTGGATTGCTTGGATATATAGATCACACCTATACCTTGAAGATGAAAACTAATTTGATGTGGAGACCTAAGATGCATAAACCTAGACATATCATGCATGCATATGATTATAAATTTCCAAAAGGAGAAGCCAAACTTGTTTGAGTTCCCAGTTCTAACATTTGATAATTTTGCAGGGTTGCTCTCACACAAGACCTCATGACAGCATATTGTACCTGGACAACGAATATTCAAAGCACATGACTGGAGATACTGCTCAATTCATAACGCTGGAAGCTAGGAGTGGATGCAAGGTTACACTTGGAGATAACACCACAAGGAAAGTGGTTGGGTCAGGTATGGTTGGAAATTTTTAAAAAAAATTTATAGAAAATGTGTTATTAGTTGAAGGCTTAAAACATAATTTGTTAAGTATAAGCCAGCTATGTGATAAGGGTTATTGTGTAAAATTTTTTCCTACTACCTGCATATTAAGCCTTAATGATAAAGATATTTTGAATGGAAAAAAAGGTAAACAATATTTATATGCTAGATTTAAATTGCATTCGTACTCCTACTGTTTTTTGTTTAAAAACTATTTCTAATGAATTATGGCTTAGGCATAGGTGACTTTGTCATTCTAGCATGACGAACCTTAGGAGGATTACCCAAAAGAACTTAGTGAGAGGTATACCAAAATTAGATTTTACTAAGGACCACCTTTATGATGCATGTCAATTAGGAAAGCAAGTGAAGTCCTCTTTTCAGTCCAATAAGGATCTTAGAACTAGTAAACCTTTGGAAATTTTACTCATGGATCTTTCTGGACCAGTTGGAACTGTGAGTCTAGGAGGGAAGGTATACGGATTTGTTATTATGGATGATTACTAAATATTTAGTTGGGTTAGATTTCTATTTCATAAGAGTGAATCATTTGAGGAATTTAGATATTTCTTGACTTGGATTCAAAAGAAATTAGGGTGTGAAATTATTTCTATATAAAGTGGTCATGGAGGAGAATTTGAGAATGAGAGATTTAAATATTTTCGTAAGGAAAATAAAATTGATTACAACTTTTTTGCACCTAAAACCCCTCAGCAGAATGGGATAGTCGAAAGGAAAAATAGAACATTAATAGAAGCCGCCCGAGCAATGTTGGCGGAATACTCACTTCCTAGATATTTTTGGGCTGAGGCGGTTAGCACTGCATGTTATATTCTAAATAGGGTGAATATAAAATCTAAATTAAATAAAACACCCTATGAGTTGCTAAAAGGTAGAACACCTAATTTATCACATTTGTATGTTTTTGGTTGCAAGGCGTTCATTCGTAATAATGGAAAATCTGCCTTTGAAAAATTAGATCCAAAATTAGATGAAAGTATTTTTATTGGATACTCAAGTGTTGGAAAATCTTATAGGGTATTCAATAAAAGAACTTTGATTATTGAGGAGACCACACATGTTGTATTTGATGAATCTACAAATTTGAAAGAGCCAAATGTTTTGGAAGATGAGATTGAGAATAACTCCCAAAAGATTTATAGAATAAACATGGAAGAAAATGTGGAAGAGAATTTGAAGATAGAAATCCCTTTTCCTAGAGATTTGAGATTTTCTAAAAACCATCCAAGAGATTTGATTATTGGTGAACCTAGTGAGGGTGTTAGAACTAGGCGTTGATTAAACAAGGAAGTCAATCATTTAGCCTTTATTTCAACTATAGAACACACTAATATTGATCAAGCACTTTCTAATGAATTTTTGATATTGGCCATGCATGAAGAGTTGAATCAATCAGTAAGAAATAAAGTTTGGGAATTAATTTTAAGGCCAAAAGATCAAAGTGTTGTTGGAACTAAGTGTGTATTCAAAAATAAAATGAATGACTCAGGAGTAGTCATTAGAAATAAGGCTAGATTAGTTGCTAAGGGGTATAATCAGATTGAAGGGATTGATTTTGAAGAAACTTTTTCCTTTGTAGCAAGACTTGAAGTAATTAAGGTTTTGATAGCCTTTGCCTGTTTTAAAGGATTCAAATTGTACCAAATAGATGTGAAAAGTGCCTTCTTAAATGAGTTAACTGAAGAAGATGTTTTTGTAGAACAACCACAAGGTTTTGAAAATTCAAAATACATAAATTATGTTTTCAAATTGAATAAGGCATTATATGGATTAAAACAGGCACCTAGGGCTTGCTATGAGAGGTTGAGCACCTTCCTACTTGAAAGATCTTTTGAAAAAGGAAGTGTGGATACAACTCTTTTTTTGAAGAAATTTGGGAAGGATATACTCATTGTTCAAATATATGTGGATGATATTATTATTAGATCTTCAAATAAAAATCTTTGGGATAATTTTTTTAAAATAATGAGTAGTGAATTTGAGACGAGTCTAATGGGAGGCTTAAGTTACTTTCTAGGCTTTAGCATTAAGCAACTTGAGGAAGGTACATTTCTTAGCCAATCTACATATGTTAAGGACATCCTAAAAAAATATAAAATTGACAATACTAACCATATTAGTACACCAATAAGTTCCTCGATTTTGTTGGATAAGGACCTTATGGGAAAATATGTTGATCAAAAGAAATTTAGAAGGATTATTGAATCTTTACTTTACTTGACTACTAACCGACCCGATATTATGTTTAGTGTTTGCTTGTGTGCTAGATTTCAATCAGATCCAAAAGAATCACATTTGAGAGCAGTAAAAAGGATTTTAAGATATTTGTTAGTAACTTAGAACCTAGGAATTTGATATCCTAAGTTTAGATTTTCATTTGAAATTATTGGTTATTCAGATTCTGACTTTGCAGGCTGTAGAGTAGATAGAAAAAGCACTTCTGGAACATGTCAGTATACATTGGAAATTCATTAGTTTTATGGTCTAGTACAAAATAAAATTTAGTGGCTCTATCTACTGTAGAAGCTAAATACGTTGCTTTAGTAAGTTATGTGGCACAAGTACTTTGGTTAAAACAACTGTTGATTGATTTAGGATTAACTATAGGCACTATACAAGTTTATTGTGATAATACTAGTGCTATTTGTATTTCTAAAAATCCTATTCAACATTCAAGAACCAAACACAAAGACATAAGAAATCATTTCATAAGGGATCATGTATCCAAGGAAGAAATTGAACTTATACATGTTTCAACTGAAAATCAACTTGTAGATATTTTTACAAAGCCTTTAGCCTTTGATACTTTTCGTACATTAAGAATAAAACTTGGAGTGATTAATTTAAATGCTTAATTAAAAATGTTTTCTGCAACATTGATTTTTTTTTATGTTCTTTGTGATTTTTATTTTGTTTGTGTGATTTATCTTTTTAGATTTTGTGTTTAGTCATTTTCTTTGTTTATTTTTTTTGTTTGTTTTGTTTGAGTGAAATAAAAAAAAAAAAATTTAAGTCATCATTGTGTGGGACGAAATTTTGTTTCGTACGGGACTATTTATGCAATGTATAAAAACTACCAAATTTGAAACCGTGTGCATATAGTTTTTCAGTTTAAAATTATCACTTCGTCTGTACTATCGTAGATCGTCCAAGATGAATTTTTTTTTCAAATTTTAAGATGAATGTAAAGATAGTTGAGTGGATAAGGTCATTTTTTTACGATATTCGTCCATACGAACCTTTGATTCGTCTAGATGAACACATGTTAGTTTATAGCGGTGGACAGTTTTCAACTACCATTAAAATGAATTGAATTTCTGATCATCCGGACGAACACGTGTTCGTCTGTACGATCATTTTGGTCAAAAGCATGTACGAAAGGATGCTTCGTAAGTTGTGTGTTTATGAAAAGTCATTTCTTTTTTGACTCATTCGTTCGTCCATACGAAATTTGTTTGTACGGGACAAATCTAATTCGTACGGGACGAAATAATTTTTGTCTGGTACGAACAGTCATTTTTCCATAAATTGATGGCATTTTTTAACTGAATAGTCACTTTCACACATCTCTTTCAAACCTTTCTTCTCTTAAGATCTTTCAATGGCAAGTTCTGGCAAGCGCCAAAAGTCTTTGGCTAAGGGTCCACCAAGAAACACATCTAAAAATTTCCTTTCTAAAGCCAACGAAGAATCCTATGCTTGGTTTGTCTCCGCAAAAATTACCCCATCTAGAGTACTCCTACAGGAAGAATTAACTTTTAAGGTACTGCACTTATTTTCCTCTACTCAATTTGGTTTAATCCTCACCTTAGTACACTTCTACAACAAAGAAACCTTTCATTATTTTTTGTCGAACATGTTCAACTCCGGCCATTTTGTCATCAAGTCCTTTATTTTTAAAAAGAAAATTGAAATCACCACGGCTGACCTTGGTATCTTCTTAAACTTAAGGACTGAAGGATTAAGAGCATACACCTTAACCTCCATAAATTTTAATTGGACTGAAGTTAATCGAGTGATTAGAGGAGTAAACTTTAAGGATCATTTACCTAAGGTAGTAACTTTAGTTCGTGATGACCATATCATCCAGCACGTACTTAGAACTTCCATTATACCTAAAGCTGGTCATAGAGTCAATATCACTCTTTTTTTTTTCTATTGTTACCTACTTGATAATGACCATACAACCTATAAATGAGGCCCAACTCCTAATTGACTACATTTATGGTCTTTCTAAAATTGGTTTTGTTGATCATATAAGAAAGAAGAACATAGGCTTAGGACATCTGATTGGCTATATTTTGGAAAAGAAGTATGATTTGATTCATCAAGAATAAGATTTTGAATAACCACTCTACTACAACGATGCATCCTTTAGAGCAATCTTCAATAAGGTAGAACCTAGCAAAACTCATGTTGTTCTGAGTGAAATAGAAGAAGAAGCTGAACCTACATCTGCTACTGAACCAAATTATTAGAATTTGGTTCAAAGATTTAACAATTTAGAGACTCATTTTGATCAAAGATTTGATCAAATTGAAACTTATTTGCAGCAGCAGGATATTCAGTACAATCAAGATATGGGATTTTTGCGTTATCAGATAAATAACATAAATACCAACATGCTTATGATGAGTAGTTACTTCAACTTCTTTGGTGCAACACCACCTCCTCCTCCTCCAGATCAAGGTCCATCTGAATGATTATTGTGTTTGTTCTGTGTTTCTTTTTAGTTCATGTGTTAAGTGATTTCTTTTATATTGTTGTATTTTCCTTAGTTTAGTTATGTTATTATTGATATCAGGACATAAAATTGTAATATTTTCATTTGATATCAATATATATTTCGATGTTTTGTTGTTTAATTGTTTTAGAAATGTGTGTTAGACTTTATAACATTCATTATTTTTTTTAATCTTAATAGTGCTTTAACCTAAATTGTAACTTAAAATTAATTTCATTAGAAAATCTAATTATTCTAAATTTAAGTGATGCTTATAACTTGATATTATTAGGATTTTTAATTCCATGTCTCTTATTTAGACTACATTATCTTTAATATTATTATTGGAGTTTAGATGTTTTCTTATTTTATATTTTTCTTTTCAAATAGTATTTATGCACTTAAAAAATTTTGAAATTTTAGATTATTGATTTTGGAAAGAATTCAATTACTCTTTAAAATTGTACAAATATACAAAAATCAAAAGAATTGCACAAAAGTTTGCAATAAGAAAAAGAGGCACAAAATAAGCCCAAAGTAAAATGATGCACAAAATGTGCCATAAAATTGAAAAAGATGCGCAAAGCGCCATATGTGATAGTTTCTTCTTTCCGGACTCTTTTAATCTCTTAATTCAAATTGATTTTATGTTTATTTAAAATTGACATTGAAATTTGAAATATAAAATTTTTTATTCATCCTTAGTGCAATGATTTTTTTATCTTAATGTCTAAATTGATTCATACCTTTGAAAAACTCTTTTTATTATCTATGTTATATCCCTTCTTAAATTATATGAAATTCTATGATTTCTCTAATGTTTTAATTTTATTTGCATACCTTATTTCAATCACTTTCAAGATTAAATTATTAAATGAATTTCATACTTTTGCTTACATTTCAAGACTTCTTTCTTTCTTCTTTACTTTTTGCTGTTGTCAAAAAGGGGGAGAAATTGTTTGTTGGGTTTGTTTGTTTTGTATAGTCCTTTTATGTTTGTCATTATTGTAGTTGCGTGTTTTATATATTTCTTGTTTTGTATAAAATTTTTGAAAAATAAAAATTTTGAATTTATGCCTCCTTATTTTTTATGTATTCATCAATTCAGGGGGAGTTTAGAAGATTCTTAGAATTTAAAATCCCACAAACAATAATTGTTTTGCCATCATCAAAAATGGGGAGATTGTTAAGAAAGTTGTTATTTGCATGTTTTACATTCTTGCAACTTATATTATTTTGATGATTTCAAATATTATTATTTTATGTATAGATATCTCCTAACACTTTTTGGAAGATGTATTTTTTCTCTAGTGTGTACTAACATTTCAGGAAAATCAACTCTAAACTATGAAGACTTCAAATCAAATTCAGCATCCAATCATTTGTAAATTAAAAGCTTTAAAAATGTCTTTGAATTGAGAAGGAGTGATTGTAATTGAGTGAATATTCACAACACACACATATGGAGGGATAATTTTTGTAAACTGATCGTACGGGACGAACGTAGTTCGTACGGGACGATAATGTCAATTAACCCCTTGGAAGAGTAATGGATCGAACCGACAGTTAGAAAAATTTTCTAAGTCCTAATCGTCCGGAAAAATTTAATATTCGTCCCAGGACGAACGCCTCTGGATTCTCACTTTACACTGTTCGTCCAGATAAAATGCATGGTTTGTTTCTAGACTAGATTCTCTGTTTAAAATCATCCATGATGAAATTTACCCTCCGTCCCTGGATGAAACTCTCTGTTTAAAATCGTCCTGGATGAAACTCGTTCGTCCCAGGACGAACCGAACCGACTTACCACAGGATTTGGAAACTGACCTATGGAATAACCGTTTCGTACCTAACGAATCTAGCTCGTACAGGATGATGATCATTTACGAACATAGTTCATACCAATATACATTAGGATCATTTTTGACACTTTAATTAAAATCATTCGGGACGATCCACGATCGTACGGGACGATCCACTGCGTAAAGAATTGAAAATTTACTATTTTTGGGCAGTTTTTCTTGACTTTCCTATATATAGTCCAAATTAGACTGCCACCAAATCTTTTTGGTCATTGATCTTCGTGCCTATTAAAAGAAGACTCAAGGAGAGAGAGAGAGAAAACTTTCAAAGAAGGATTTCTTCCCCCCCCCCCTCCCTTGATAGCCGTGGGATATTAAGTTAGATTTAACAACCTATTCACTAGCCTCAACAATCTTGACAATATATAGTGACATTGGTGGAGAGTATGAAAATGAGAGATTTGTTTCTTTCTTTGTGAACCAAGGGATTAGTCATAACTTCTCAACTCCTAGGAACCCTCAGTATAACGGGGTAGCTAAAAGGAAGATTAGAACTCTAGTGAAAACTACTAGAGCCATGCGTGCCGAGTATTCACTTCCAAAATACTTTTGGGCTGAAGCGGTTAACACAACTTGTTATGTGTTGAATAAGGTGAATATTAGATCCAAACTGAATAAGACACTCCATGAGATCATTAAGGGTAGGAAGGTTTTAATTCTAAACTTTGGGAAATCACTATTACAAAAATTTGACCAAAATTTTGATGGAATGTTCGTAGGCTATTCAAGTGTAGGGAAATCCTTTAGAGTATTTAGTAAGAGGACTTTGGTGGTAGAAGAGACTACTCAGGTAGTGTTTGATGAATCTAATTCTAAAAAGTCTAGAGTTGAGGAAGAACATAGAGTAGGTGAGATTACCAAAGGAGTATAAACTATAAATCTGGAAGAAAGTTTAGAACCTCAAAACACTGATGAAGTAGGTGAGATTACCCAATAAGTAGAATCTATAAATCTGGAGGAAAGGGTAGAACCTTTAAACATATTGCCTAGATATTGGAGATATTGTTTGAGTCATCCCAAAGAACTTATCTTAGGAGACCCTTTTTGAAGTTATTATAATAAGATATGGACTTAAAAAAGAAGTAAACCAATCTTCCTTCATCTCAATGACTCAATGCACCAACATCAATCAAGAACCTTTCTAATGAATTCTGGATCTTATCCATATAAGAGGAATTAAACTTATTTGTTAGAAATGGTGTTTGGAAACTTGTAGAAAGACCTTAGGGCTAAAGTGTAGTAGAGACTAAATGAGGCTTTAAGAATATAATGAATGACTCTAGTGTTGTGGTTAGTAATATGGCAAGATTGGTGGCTAAGGCTTATAATAGAATAGAACGAATTGACTTTGAGAAAACTTTTGCCTCTGTAGCTAGATTGGAAGCAATTAGAATGCTAATAGCTTTTGCCTGTTACAAGCAATTAAAATAGGCAACCAATTACCTTTATAATTATAGGATTTGTATGGATTAAAATAGCCTTAATCTCCTTGCCTATTTTTTAAATTGGAAGCATATCTAATTGGGTGCCTATTTTAATCCATACAAACCCTATACAAAGCCCTGGGTGCCTATTTTATCCAAATAAGATATGCTTCCAATTTCTAAATCATGTTTTCAAATTAAAAAAGGCTTTATATGGATTAAAATAGGCACCCAGGGCTTGGTATGAGAGGCTTACCAAATTCCTACTATAAAGGGAGTTTGTTAAGGGAAGTATAGACACCTCCTTTTTTTGAGGAGAGTAAGAGATGAAATACTCATAGTTTAAATCTATGTTGATTATATACTTTTTGGATCTTCTAATGATAATTTATGTAATGACTTTTCTAAAATATTCAGTGAGGAATTTGAGATGTGTATAATGGGAAAATTATCCTATTTTTTGGGGTTTAACATATGAAAAAATGGATGATGGAATCTCTCTTAATCAATCAAAGTACATTAAAGACATTTTGAAGAAATACAAAATGGATAAAGCCAAGCCAATAAACATTCCTATGGGCTACACTCTTCAATTAGATAAAGACTCAAATGAAAAATCAATTGATTAAAAGAAATACAGAGTAATAATTAGATCACTCCTTTACTTGACAGCTAACATACCTGATATAATGTTTAGTGTGTACATTTGTGCTAGATTTCAAGCTGATCCAAAGGAGTCCCACCTAACCGCAGTTCATAGAAACCTTAGATATCTCTTAGGAACCTAAAACTTTGGAATCTAGTATCCAAGGAATAACACTTATTTTGAGATTATAGGATATTCTTATTCAGAATTTATATGGTGTAGGGTGGATAGAAAGAGTGCCTCTAAAATATGTCAATTCATAGGACAATCCTTAATCTCCTTGTCTACCAAAAATTAAAACTCTATTTTACTTTCCACTACTAAAGATGAATACATAGCCTTTAGATGTTATGTGGCCCAAGTCCTTTAGTGAAAGTAATAGATTCTAGATTTAGGATTACTTAATGGCACAATGTCAATTCAATGTGATAACACTAGTGCCATCCACATTTCTAAAAATCCTATTCAATATTCTAGAACCAAACACAATAACATAAGGCATTACATTATTAGGAACCAAGTTACAAAAGAAGACATTGAGCTTTACCATGTAGTAATTGAAAACTAAATGGATGTCTTTTTTACTAAACCACTATCCTTTGAAATTTTTAGCATCTTAAGGACCATATTGGGTGTCATAGACATAAATACGTGAACTGGATGATTATTGAACTCTTAATTATCTATTTTTTTTTACCTTTCTTTATCCTTTTTGTTTGCTTGTTTAGTTTTGTTTATGTGCAGTTGAGTTTTGTATTTTATTATTATATTATCTTTCACTTTAGTTTTGTACTATTAATCACTTCTAGAATGACATATTTTCCTTGCTTTTATTTTTTAAAATTTTTAATCAATGATTGACATCCCTAAATCAGTTAAAGGAAGAAATAACATTGATTGTTTCCCTTCTTCTAAATCAGTTTAACATTTTTAAAATTTCTGTTAGTGAGAGAATGTCTGGGATTTCAAAATTTTTTCTGTTAGTTTTTTGAATTTTGCGAGTGCTACTTTTTCGAGGCTGGTTTGGCCGGCGATCTTTTGTCGGCTCTTCGATAGACACGGGTGGCGCTGATGGAAGGTAAGCACCTTTCAACCACGGAAGCTTGGGCAAATTACCATAAGGGTCTTTCGGTTCTAGTGTGGTCATCTTCCGATGTCTTCAATGGATGTGTTAGAGCTCTGTTTATGTTTAACAGCCATATTAAAGGTTTTAAGAAAAAACATTTGGTGATCAATGAAGGTGGATTATTAAAGAGATTCCCATTTCTGTTCCTAAAGGAAAAGAGGTCATCAAGGAAAATGAACTTGCCAACCCAAATGAGTTTAAAATCAATTCTAGAGATAAGAAGGTGGTTGAAAACCTGAATCTGGAAGCATCCTCTTAAAATGGGTTGAGAATTTATTCAAATAGATGTTTTAATTCGACTTCGTTGCCTGCGTTTCCTGTTCGGAATGATAAAATTGTGTCACCAATGATGGAAGGCATTAACATTAAAGTAGACAAGGGAAATGAGGTATTGTTGCAACATAAAAAAGGAGTTGATTCAAGCATTTCAGCTGAGGAGTGTAATCTCAATATTCAGAAGGCAGCTCAATCTGTGGATAAGGGGAACAATTTGGTGATTCATTTGGCATGGACTAAGAAACATAATATTAATGTTGATAACTTGAGGGTGGGATCTTTTTTTACTGAAGATGGGAAAGTTGTGATGCTTCATGTTGAAAAGGAGGTTGAGAATGCAAAAAAATTAGAGAAAGCTATTTTTGTTGAGGTGTTTGGTGATAACATACCATTTCAATTGGTGTGTGTAGAATTAAGAAGGCAATGCAGTCGGTTTGGTAACTTCCACATTACAGGATTGGGCCTTGGATGGAAGCTATGTTCGTTTAAAGATTCAAATTTCTTGGAGATCATTTTAACTGGTAGACCTTGGTTAGTCAGAGGGCAAGTTGTATGCTTAGAGAAATGGTCAACATCATTCAACCAAATTTCTTTGAAAAGAATTTCAGCTCCTTTATGGCTAAGATTGCATAACTTACCTCTACAATGCTGGGACAAAGTTAATATATACAGAATTGCTTCTCAAATTGGCAAAACTTACCTCCTTGATGGGAACATGTTCCAATGGAGTATAAGGGAATTTGCAAGAGTATGTGTCCGAATTCCCTTAGATGTGAAATTACCAAATGGTATTTGGGTTGAAGGTTTGGCTGGAAAGTTCTTTCAAAGAATTGAGTATGAGTGAGTTTCCAAAAATTTTTTTGAGTATGGGAAAATTGGCCATACCTTAGCAGACTGTGTTGAATCAAAAATAGAGAAGGGGGTTGCTCCAGGAACTGTTGATGCAGCCAAATGTTCAGAATTACAGGTCAAACCGGTAGCTTCTGATAGTACAAATCTTGTTGAAGGCAAAGCTGCTTATGGACCTTGGATTTAGGTTAAGTTTGGAAAAAGAAGATATAAAGTAGTTGCTGAAAAGATAGTCTTTAACAATGGGGCTTCTGTTCCTGTGAAGAAGGCATATGTACCTAAGCTTGGTTTTGATTCTATAAAGAGTGGTGGTGATATAGAAAGTGTTATTCTGAGCCCTAAACCGACTGTACTCCATTCCAATCTTGAAGATCTGGTAGAAGTAAATGAGAAAGAAATTGTTGTTGGACAATCTACTGAAATCCTAGAAGAACAATGGGTAGAGGTAATAAAAGCTGAACTTGCTATTAATGTCCTTAATAAATTTGATTTGTTATCTTGTCTGTATGACACATTATCAAATGAGAAAGTGGGTTTGTATGGGAATTATTTTGCTAAAGAAGGTGAAATTTATGGCAGTGATATTGTTAATGTTGAAGGCATGGGTTTAAATTGTGATGTGGAGCTAGAGTTGAGGCAGGAGATGGTAAAGGGGAACTCTTTCATGAATTGTTCTGTGGTAGGGAATTTATCTTTAGGAAAGAAAGTGATGCTTTTTAAAGAGTAGAAATCTCTTTGTTCGGGTAATATAATAGATCATAATAGAAAGAAGGATGGTGGTAAAGCTAAGATGAAAAGGGGTCCTTCCTCTTATTTAAACAATGACTTCCTTGGCATTCTGGAATTGTAGAGGGGCCAAAAAAGGGAGGTTGTTCTATATCTAATGGAGTCAATAAAAGACAATAATGTGGTTTTTTGTGGGCATGGTGGAAAAAAAGATAAGCTCTATGGAAAATTTTCATATTTGAAGTTTTTGGGAAATAATTGGGAATCTTATATGGTTCCTTCTGTTGGTCTTTCTGGAGGCTTAATGGTATTATGGAGGAAGAATTTGGCTTCTTTCTCGGTGATTGAAGTTTATACTCAGGTTATTATTGGAAAATTGGAGGTTCTAAATAAAGGATGATGGATGGTGTCTACTATTTATGGGAGTATCTGCATTCCTTTCTTTACCAATGTTTTTGTCTTCCCTTTCTTTAGTGCCATTGGGTATTCTCAAAGAGTTTGACAAAATGTGTAAAGGCTTCTTGTGGAATAAAAGTAATGGGAGTGTTGGGATGCATTATGTTTCGTGGGAGTTACTATGTAAACAAAAAAATGAAGGTGGTCATGCAATCAACTCGGTGGTTTCCAAGGTAGGACCACTTCGGGCTAAGTTCGCTTGGGATTTCTTCATGAAGCCTAACTCTTTGTTCAACCGGATTCTTAGAGGCAAATATGGTTGTGATCTATAGACTCTTTCGGTTAAAAAAGGATGTTCTTCTACATGGAAAATTAATACCCATGGGGCTAATTATCTTAGAAACATTGTTAGATGGAAAGTTTCTAATGGTAATTCTATTAATTGGATGCATGATTCATGGATTTCAGATGAATGCATTTCTAAATGGCCTAATTTTATAAATAACTTGGAAGTAATGAATTACAATCTAAGCTTCTTCATCTTAGAGGGAGCGTGGAATGTGAATCAGCTTCAAATTTTCTTTGGTAAGCAGTTGGTGGACCTTATTCTACAGATTCCAGTTGAAGCTGAGAGGAGATCAGACCAAATAGAGCTAAAATCAAAAGCTGCAGGGAAATCAATCACTTCTTTGTCCCTAGAAGCAGTGATGGATCATAATTCATATGGTTGTCACTGGACATGGATAAAAAAATAAAAATTGAGACTGAGAGTAGAGCTTTTTTGGTGGAGACTATACAATGAAGCAATTTCTTCTAATGCTTTCCTATTGAACAGAAATTAATCAACTTTTCAGGCTGTCCGAGAGGATGTACTGAAGAGGAGAATAATAGCCATTTTGCTGGAAGATGTGTTAAACTTTGGAAGGTTATCATCCTGCTTAATAAATGGGGATTTCTAGACCCATTGTTTGAAGACCTTCCAGCCTCCTTAAATGGTTTAGAGAAATGGTCAAGTACTAACTTTCTAACTAAATATATTTATTTTACAACTGCATTCCTTGTTTGGAAAAGTAGAAGTAAGATGGTTCATGGAGGAATAGAAGACTTAGACATTGCAATTGCAGCTAATTCTATTTCTATGGAAACGATTAGTAACTTTTTTAATTTCTCTCCGGACAACTGGGATGTAAACCAACGCAAGTTGTCTTCTTCTTGGCATCCTCTTCAACTCGGATCGATAAAGATTATTGTTAATGCTTCATTAAAAATTAATAACATGGAAGGAATTGGAGGTGTGGTGAGGGAAGGTAGAGGAAGATTTTTGATTGCATTTGGAGCCAAATATTTTCATTGGGATATTGCTCAAGTGGAATTGATGGTTGTTTATTATTTAAAAAACATTGTGCGGGATTCGACGTTTGAAGCTCAAGGTGTGATTATAGAAGGAGACAACTTCAACATCATCAAGACTCATCAATTAGCTTTGAAGAAATGAAGGAATAAGGGAAGAATTGAAAATGAATTGGCATTTATACAAGATTTCAATCAAGTCTTTTTTACATTCTCGAATAAAGGTTGTAACAAATTAGCAGATGTTTGTGCTAATTTGTCTTTACAAGAGAGTTTTATTTGGAATGATCTTGATGATGTGGAGATTCCTCCTTCTTTCTTGATCATCTTGAAGGAGGAATTTGATTCTTTAGGATTGGTTTGAGTACTTTATAATAAGCTTTCTTTATGTTATTTTAATGCATAGTTGCATTCTTTAAAAAAAAAAAACTCCTTTTAGCGGTGTAATTTTCTTTTCTAAGGAAAAGTATTTCAAATTAATAATTCGACAAATTGAGATTTTTATATATCTTCTTATAGTAAGTTATCTTATATAAATAACTTTCAAAGTCACTAAATCACTTTAATGTTTTCTTGATCTTGTTATTGCATCTATCATATGAATTTGATTATGCTTTGTAGTTTACTCCTCCTTATAATAGAGAGTGAGTTTTACTTCTCTATTATTTGGAAGATATTCACAGAACTGAGAGCCTCAATATTTTTTAAAGGGAGCTAGCTCATAAAAATAACAAGAGGAATAAAATGAGCCCAAAAAGGAAAAACAAAAAGATACACAATGATTGCCAAAAAATTTAAAAGATACACAAAGTGTATCAAAAATAAAAAAATGCGTAAAGTATGCCAAACAATTGATAAGAGGCACAAAATAAGCTCACAAGAAATCATGCTTTCTTCTCTTTCAAACCATTAAATATTAGAGCAATTCATGTGTCACTTGATATTTTCAAATACTTTGTTATTGAAGCTCATGATCATGACCAATTATTTTGCTATATTACTGTATCAGATATTTTTCTGGAATGATGTTTTAAATGGATAACTTTTCTTATCCGATTATTATTTTTTAATTAGATCTTTGTTTTCAAAAGATTGTTTACCCTATAAGAAGTTTAAGTTGGGGTTAAAGAGATTAGTTGTTTTACTATTTTCTGGATTTTAGTATGTTAAATCATTTTTAACTAATTTTTTAATCCAATCATAAGGAAAATTTATTATTTCCTAGCATTGATTAAAAAATGTATTTTTCTAATCTTTTTACTATTTTATCATCTTTTTGCTTCGTTTTTGCTCATTTTTATTATTCTTTGTTTATTTTGGGACCTATTCTGATCAACTTTTTCCATCATTAGATTTTTAAATTTTTTTTCACATCATCCTCAACAATTTTCCTATAGTCCTAGATGATATCAATAATACACTGCTCATCATCCATCCAACGACTAATCTGACTCTATTATTTATTATCATCCAGATCTTGCTGGATAATATGATCAAATTTTACCTCAATTATTGATGATCATCATGGATGGTCCACATAAAAAAAATGGCTAAACATTTTAAATTTGGTTAGTATGATTCATTATTGTGAATCACCCAGGACGATCCACATGTTCGTTCTGGATGATCCTTAAAGTCAAAGATCATTTTGGATTACTCTTTAGGATAATAACCTATGTATAATTGTCTAGGACGTTGTCCGATCATCCTCGATGATAGGGCCACCTTTTTGAACAATATTCCTGGATGCAATTACTACTCCTGATTGTCCTGGAAAATTTCACAATCATCCTAGATGATTTGGCTGACTCTTTATAAATATCCATTTTTTAACAATTTTTTTCACAACAAACTTCTTTAATTCATACTTATTCTCTCTCATACTTTCAATAGCAGGAGTCAAGTGCTCTAGAATGCTTACTAGAAGCTCCTTGAGGCCAACTATTGATCCATGATTCATTGAAGATGTATACCAGACTGCTTATCTCTGATACAAATTTGTAGGGATTACATCTTCCAAGATTGTCAATCTATGCACTTTTACTTCTCATTTGTTATATTTGTTTACTCATACTACCCTTAATTTAATTTTGACCCTTGCATTCACATTCCACTCTAAGCTTTTGTTTGAATTCTTAGCTAGTATTTGAATTAACTCTTCCTACACTATGCTACAATCCTATGTCAATAAGAGACTTATAGAAATCACCTATTAAGGCTATCAAGAACTTCTTCAACTTTCCACCACTGTGAAAAACTTCACATCATAGCTTTAGATCCTGACTTCAACTAGAGCCCTTTCAATTAATATTTGAGACACACCAATGTAACTTTTCATGACACTGCCTCCAGTTCTTTAGTAAAAGATGTAAGGACCATTCAGCATGTCCATAGAACCTCTATGATTCAAAAAGTCGGTGATCGTATTTACATTACTCCTCTACTCTCACTCACCACATATTATATCAGTGCTCATAGGGATTTTAATGTGAGCCATCTTTATTTTTGATACATTTAACACTTAACTAGTATTAAGGTTCCCTTCTTTAAAAGAAACCAAATCTAGCTCTATGACACATCATTCTATATATTCTTGAAATAAAATACAACCTGCATTATCCTACCTCACTAAACTACCAACCTGGTTTCTACACCAATAACTTCTTTCATATCCTTCACAGCACTCGTCTCCATCAAAAGCATGAGGAGGCTAAGGGAGAAGAGGAAGAGGCTATTCCTAATCCTGTTCCTATTCACTTCACTAGCAGTCATAGTTGGATTCGTTAGTGGAGAGGTTAGACTAGTGGGAGGCCAGGTTTGACCCCTACATCGTTTCACAAGAGCAATAACATGAAGTGGATGTTGATCATTTCAATTCATATGTAGCCCAACAAAAATAGCAGCACGACCAGGATATGGCCTGGTTTGGGGACCAATTTGCTTCCATTAAAAATTTCTTTCAGCCATCACCACCAACTTCTTCACCTTGTTTAGGTCCTTTGTACCTATAGATTGCTTAGTGTTTTTATATGATGTTTTGTACTTATTTCTATACTTTATTCTATTTAGTGGTTATTTTTCTATTTCCTCCTTTTTATGATGTCAAAATAGGGAGAACTGTTAGTGTTGTATCATTTGTATCGGTTACGTACTTTAGTAAAACTTCGCTTTGATTTACTTAAATTATTCTCCTTTATTTTATGTTTCATTTCATTAAAATGAAAAAAAAAAATACGTGATTTGAGTTTTCCAGCAATAATATTTGTCATCATAAAAAAGGGTGAGATTGTTGTAGACATGGACTCAAGAATTAAGATTTTGATGATAACAAACATTATTATTCCTTGGTTATTTCCATTCATACATATCTATTTTATGTGCCCAGCTCACTAATCTTTTAGGTCCACAAGTTTGCATGGAACATCAGTCAGCTCAAGATCAGGTAGACTAAGATTAAGTCAGTCTATAATGTCTATTTTAATATATCTTTTGCCTTCTCTTAAGTAAAATATACTTTAGTGGATCCTGAAGCTAAGTATCCTGGCACACACTATGAGGGAAAAATTTAGTGAGTTAGAGTTTTTCTATTTGTGATCATATCGTACAGGATGATTGGAAAGTAGTCCTGGGCAATCAGTAAAAAATAGAAGCCCTAATTAGGACATCTTGGTCATATAAATTTGCTTACGAAAATTATCCTGGATGATAATCCCATCATCCTTGACGATATGCTCAAATCAAAGATACTCAGCTGCCAAACTCAATTAGGTAACATTTTTTTTTAATTTTCATTCTAATCACATAGGATGATCCTATATCATCCTAGACTGTTCATTATAATAATGCATAAATTAGGAATGTCATTAAGAAAAGTAATTAAGCTTATAATGGTATACTTATCATCCTAGATGATTGTAGGGTCATCCTGGGTGATCAGTAAGAAAAACCATAGTTTTCTCCTTAATCACTTGGACATCTTGAACTATCTGCTAGTAATAAATTATAATTCTTCATCGTGCAGAAGTTTATCCTAGACAACCAAAACAATCCGTTGTAGGATAATTACTAATTTTGAACTAATCGTACAGGACGATTCAAGCATCATGCTGGACGATCCGCTATATTTCTTTATTATCCAATATGTAACTCCTGGATGTCCCAAATTATCTGATGGATGATATATATGATTTTGACTTAATCATATTGGAGGTTTATAATAGACAATGTGTTCTAATCATACAACAGACCCAGATCATCCTAGTTGGAAGGGATGAATTACATTAATTACACAAGAAGATCTATCGATCGTCTATGATGATCTTTGATGGCATATTGAAAATTATGGTAATTTTTAAGGCCTTATTTATAAGATCTCTTTTTTTTTTTAATGAGAGGATCTTTTGTTGTTATCCTGACCTGAGAGAGCTTAAACAAGGAGATGGAGAGCTTGGGAGTGAGAGAGAGAATCTTATGTAGAGGAGTTTATGAGGTGTTCATAAAGGTTGCTCCAAGCAAGGATTTGAGTCGTCTTCTCCATTCTTCGTCTTTGGCTCCTTGGTAGCTCAAGGGAGGTCTTCATCAAAATTAGATTAAGGTTCTTTGTTTACTTCAGAAGAAAGTAAAATAAGTCAAGGATCTCTACCTCATTAGGGTATGTGAAAAGAGTTTGTAACGGTTTCTCTGCTTTGCTGTGGGAGAAAAAGGAGAGTTACTTTGGTTTTATTGCAATACATAGAGGAGAGTCTTCAGCGAGGGGATGTAGGTCAAGTTGACTAAACCCCTATAAAATTTAATGTGTTCTTTTTTGTTTTATTCCTGTACTTTATTTTCTACACTTTGACTATGGTTGATTGTATGATTGAAATCTCTGATTGGTTTGTTAATCTTGTTTGTTTTAAAGTATTTGAAAAAGTTTTAAAAAGGTTTTTTCTTTTTGTTTAAGAATTTTCAAGCTACCAAATCTCCCTCCCTCTTTGTGAGAATCGGCCTAGTTCATAAGGGCTTAAAAATCCTAACAAATTTCAATTCATCCCTAGAGATCGCACAATATTCCCTTGAAATATCTGCACCCTCAAAGGATAGTTGGTCTTTTAGAACTCATAGGTGGGGAGCTAGGATGAGAAGATAAAAATATGCTTATACAAAATTAAGGTAGTCCTGGGCTTGCTTTTTAAATTGTTAGAGTTTTTTATATTATCAAAAACAAATTTCTTTAAATTTAAGTAAATAAAATTTTACGTGCCCCGAAGAGCCTCTGAATGAGTTCATGCTAAAACAAAAGAGGCATTCAAATTGCCAAAAAATTGGAAAGTAGGAAAGGTTGTGTAGATAATCAAATCAAGTCAAACACACTAATTTTGGGTATAGGTATCCAAAACTTAAAGACTCTTTCACAACTCCTAAGTTTAAATAAATTACAATGATATAAAAATGAAAATTATATACTCTCCTGCAGGGTTATCCAAAGCTTTTAATAATTAAATCAATTCCCAAGAAGTTATATACTGAAATTAAAATCGCTCAATCAAGCCATAGTTAGCCGTGTTCTTATTTATTTTGGTGCTAAGCAAGCTGAAATACTTGTAGCATTTATAATTAATATTATTTATAGGTACCCATTATTGCTCTGCGTGAGCACGACCACGTTTAGAAAAATGAGTGAGCAAATGAAGCAATCCTATCTTAAGGATAATCTAATCGCAAATCACTTCAATTCAAAGATTTTAATTAAAGTAAGTAAACACTCACATCAATCAATTTCAATCACATCTTATAATGAAAACTTGAAAAACTCAGCACACAGTAGTAATTTAAGCACCAGCTTAGCATATACTAGAGTTGGTTGTCCAAGTAAACCATCTAAAGTTTGTGCTAAAGGTCGTGTGGCTGGGTAGATCCGAGACTGGGTAATTTGTTGAAGTTATTTGATGTTCAAGTTTGTTTGATGTTGGAGGGAAATTTTATGTTTGAGCTTAACTATTAATGTGTTAAAATTTGATTAATGCGAGTTTAAATTATTAAATGATTGTTACCTTTATTGCTCACTAAGGTAGTGAAGTTTATTTCACCTTCCTTGGGGCTAATTTAAAAGCCTTGTAGGTCTTGGTTACCAGTAGCAATCCGGATTGATTAAGTTAAATTAGTTAAAAATTAAGGGTTGATTGAACTTAAATAATTTAATTAGTTATTGTTTTCAAAAGTTTAATTAGTTTATATTTTCCATCAATAGGATTGTGGTGTTGTGCTAGTAGGCTCAGGGAACTAAGCCTCCTTAGGCTCCTAACCCACAACCCAGAGTAGTCCATCTTAAAAATCTTATCTTTAGAGTGGTTTTAACGTATTAAGGATTGCTTAAGTGAATTTTACTAACCAAGTTCATATTTTTTAAATTTTCATAAATTATCAAATTTTGGATTTATTGGAATTATTTTATAGCATTAATTAAGGGTCTAAAATTTGACATTTAAAATTTAAGATAAGTTTGAAAGTTTAGATTTAAAAAAAAAAAATTTAGACCATATGATGAGTAGTTAGACTATTAGTACGCTCAATTTGGAATTTTCTATGCAAAGTTATGGTTTTAAGAGATTTTTCTCCAATTTTAAACTACGATTGACTTAATTGTTAACTTTTTGACTTTGACTTAATTTTGGAGGTTTCATTTTTTTGTGAAATACTTGTTTTTCATCTAAGTTTAATGCATTGAGTTTGATTAATTTTTTAATTTTAAGAGTCCTTAAAGTGGTTGAAATTTGACATGGTTTATTTTACGACCTAATGACTTCCAAATTCAATAAAATTTGAACCTATAGGGAAAACTGTCATTAAGTTTCTTATTGCCTTTTTTTCTCCTATTGGGTGTGTTTAGATTTCTAGAAATTTTTCTAATTTGTATAAACATGATCCTTAAAAAATTTTCATTAGGTGTCACTACTATCAAATTGGGTTATAACTTCTATTCATATAGCCCTAACATCAATACATGCACACAGGATAAATTTTAAAGATTAATAATGAAAATCAAGAGAGTTATGAATTTTCAAATTTTGGTGTCCAAAATAGACCCATTACTTTAAAAATTCACATCACAGTAATCTATTAGGTATCTGACCCTAAAAAAATCATAGAACATGTCTAAGATACGAAAAAAACTTTCATGAAAATTGACAACTCGATTGTGAGAAAATTAAAAAAAAATCAATTTCAAACAAACTAGAATATCTCACAATTTTGAAAGCAAATTAACATAAACTTAATTTAAATAAAGAGTAGACTAAATCATCCTTCTAACAAACCCAAAAATATTTAATTTGGTGGATAATTATATTTAGTATAAATTTTGAAATTTCAATCTTTTTGTTTTGAATTTTTTAAGTCTAATAATAACAGTCACTAATCATTAGAAATGATTGGAACAAAAATATAGTGGTGCATGATGTTTATCAGCCACTCATCAACATCGTCTATAATCCTGGGCCATACGATAAAGAAAGAAGGAAAATCGGATGACCGACATCGATTATAGTTCAAATTGAACTCGAAACTTGAAATGATCATAACTTTCAAAATACTGGTCAAAATTTAACAAAATTTGAAACGTAGGCTCATGGGAAGATGAACTTTCATTTCCTGGAATTTTGAGACCCCATGCAACAATAATTTTGAGCAGTTTCAAATTGAAATTTAAACTTTAAAGTAGCTTAACTTATAATCCAACCATCATATATTTGAGATCTTAGGCTCCTTTTTCTCCTGTAAAAGTCCTCTACAACTTTGATGAAGATCCTAAAAGCTTTTGATCACTAGATTTGATTTTGTTGGCGAAAACCCTCTTTCTTTCACTAGAATACTCTCTTGTCACAAAAATACTTATTTTTAGGAAATGGTGGTTAGAAGCTTTGGAAGGCCTTAGAAGTGGTTGAAAAATATGGGGAAGGGTTTTGGAAGGTTGGAGGCTGCTGGAGTTGGAGCTTAGATGAAAAAAATGCAAGGATGATCCGTTAGGTCTAGTTTTCCTCCTCCAAAAGCCCTTGATTTTGAATGAATGGCTAAGATTTAATTAGTGAGGGTATAGATGAGTGCCATGTTTCCCCTAAGTTGCACAAAGCTAGGGAATAGGGTTGGTATTTTAGAGTGACTTATCTTGATCCATGGGAAGAGAGACCACACCTTTTCCCTTATTTGGCTAAACCCAAGCCATACCATATTTAAAAGGCAATTATAAGCTCTATTAAGGGAGGAAACGTGTTACTTTCCATCAAGTCAAAGTAGGTTTTGATAGGGAAAAGAGTTTGTTTATGTTTAATGGCAAAAAAAGATAAAATTGAACATTTGACTGGTAAAACCAGTCAATGGGAATGTGGGGGCATTCAAGGGAGCACATTTGTGTTGTTGCATGTATGGACAAGTGTTTGAACACAAAGGTTTGAAGTTTTGAACTAATGTATGAGATTGGGAAGGGTTTTGACTCCTCCAAATAGGTTGACCATATTATCCCAAGAAGAAAAGACTTGGAAATCTTTGAACATGTATGGAATGTCAAATTGATTGTTTTTGGAGGGTAGATTTTTTTTGAAATGGGTTCAAGCATATATATTGACATTAGTGTAGGTTAAGGGTTGATTTGGTCAATCATGGTTGACTATACCAACCTTGTTAAATCATGGGTGTAGTTTGGGTCGAACAAGTTCAAATGAGTATTTTGAGATCAATGTTGGTTATCCCATATATTGGTGAGGTCATTTGGAACAAAATTAATATTTAAACCCTTAAAGGGGCATCTTAGTATCGGTCAGGATGATAGGCTCAATTTAGAAAGAATCTGCCACCATGATCAGATTAGGTATTCTTTATTTTAGGAAATCGGCCAGGACGATATAGACATCATCCAGGATGATCTAACTCAATTATGCCTAAATTGATATGGTATATTTAGAAAGCATTAATGGCTGATTGATACGATCACATTGTCTAGGATGATCGTAGGATCGGCCGGGACGATAGCCTAGATGATTAACATCGGCCAGCACCTATTCCGGGAAATGATCAGGACGATTAAAATCGATTTTAAACTAATCATCCAGGATGATCCTTAGATTGGCCAGGATGATGTAACAAATTTTCTTCTGATCGTCCTAAATCGTCCCGGGCTGTTGAGCTTAATTTGTACTAATCGGTCATGATGATATACCTATCATCCTGGACGATAAAGTCAGCAACTTGCATTAATGAGCTCATTTTTAGCTCTTCTAATTAAGCTATGACAAGGCACTTTGTAAGTGTCTTTGGTAGCCATTGTAGCTTCATTCTTTTGGGAGAAACTTGAAGAGAGAGCTTGAAAGGGAGTGAGGAACAGGTGAAGTATAAGAGGGAGAAGATCCTGTGAGGGGGGACTCAAGGGAGTGTGGAGGGGGATTCCACATGGTTGCTTCAGCAGGCTTGCACCTTAATACTATTGGATTTAAGGCTTTTCTCGAGGGAAGTTCACCAAAGAAGAAGTTCACTTTGGTGTCAAAGGACCCGGTGACTCTGCCGCACCGGGGATGATGGAAGGGATTTTGTAAGGGATTCTCCGCCTAGTTGTGGGGGCTAAAGGAGAGTCACATTTTTAGTGCAATAGTTAGAGGGTGCCTCCTAGGAGTGGACGTAGGTTAAGGTTTGACTAAACCACTATAAATCCGGTGTGTTCTTTCTTATTATTACTTCCGCATTTAATTTCCGCATCCTTGATTACTATGTGGTGATATTGGTTTGAGTTTTGTATTTTGATTGAAAGATAGTTTATTACCAATTCACCTCTCTTTTAATTAGCCTTGGGCTAGTTCAATAGGGCCTAACATCCCTAACGAACTTTCAAGTGTCTTAGAGCACTTTCTAGTGCCATCTGTGCACCTTTCAGTTACTATATGCAAGATAACACATATCTTTATGTATCTTATTGATGACTAGCCTTAATCAAAAGTTCTCTCTTATGATTATTCACTCTCATTACTTATGACATTTGTCAATTATTTCAAAAATACATAAGATCTTATGCTCAAATTTCTATGAGGATTGGTTGAATACGTGCTTTAGATTCTCCAATCGACTTTATTCAATATGATTGTATATATTTCTCTTGATTGAATTATCAAAGTTGGAGGTCATTTCATAATCTATAAACTTTCTAATTTTTTATGATCCGTCTATAGCATATTTGAACACCATAATTGTTATGGTTTTGTTGGTTGTTTGTGCAAGCAAGGTTTAGGAACATTGACTGTCAATCTTATTCAATGATAGTGACTTCTAAGGATAGTAATTAAGGTTATGTCGAGCTAACTTAAGCAAATATCTAGGTTTAATACGTAAACTCAATAGGAGTAAACCTTAAAGATAGTAAGATCAGTGGTATCACACACCCTAGAAATAAATCTATATTGATTTAACATTATTTGACCTAAACAAATCATTAAAAAAACTATTAAGGGTTGAAATTTACAAAATTAACATAAAATATGGTAAAATACATAAAAATACCAAATACTCTCTGATCAACTTCCAAACAAACTTAAAGTAAAAAAATGAATAAATTCCATATTCAAACTTAATTCAATTTTTATTAATAATTATCTACCCTTAATTAAATATTAATAAAATAAATTCTTTAAAATAAAATAAAATATTAATAAAAATAAATTAAATAAAAAAATAAATAAAAACAACATTTGTGATTTAAATTTGAATAAAAAATTTTCAATTAAAATTGAATTTTAACTCATTAAATAATACATTTAGTTGATTGCATTATACAGCTCAACAAAGTGATTTAGGTAGCTATAGCTCATCTGTGTGTGTGTGTGTGTGTGTGTGTGTGTGTCTATAAAATTAAATGATATTTTGAAGGAATATTTCTTTTTTTTGAGTTGTTAAATGAACTCATTTATACTAAGAGGTAGTAACTACAAATGCTTCAGCTTTTTCTCAGACTTTTTTTTCATGATTCTTTTAAGGGTTAGTCAGTGGTTATGTTTTAGATGAAGACGTTTTGAAACTTGTGAAATTTTTAATAGGTTGTTAAACCTAATGTAATTATCCCAAGGATATCCAAGTGGGGGGTGAATTGATAATTTAAAAATTTTATTAGAAATTTAGAAAACTGATTTTAGATTTTTTTTTACATAATAAGTAAATTTTTGTAAAAACATTTTTTGACCAAAATAAACTAAAATGCAAAAAAAAAAATGTAGTGAAAAAGTAAAGACAGAAGAACATAAAAATTTGTAGTGGTTCAGTCCAACTAGACGTACGTCTTCTCCCTGAAGACTCCTTCTTCAAGTATTATTCTATAAGAAAGTGACTCTCCTTTTTCTCCCACAGTAATGCAAAGAATCCCTTACACCAACCTCGATAGAGTAGATTATCGATATCCTTTCTCACTCTCCTTGTGATGGAAGTACCAACATCCTTTCTAATCCTCCTAGTTATGGCAAAGTTCTAATATCCTTTCTCACCCTCCTGGTGACGATAGAGTTCTAACATCCTTTATTACCCTCCTAGTAATAGCAGAGTACCAATATCCTTTCTTATCCTCCTAATGACGGCATAGTATAATATCTTCATTGAAAGCATTCTTTCAAAATCCTTCAAGAATGTATGGAGAATCATGATAAACAAATTAGAGATCCTTAGCTTTGAAAAACCTTGTGAATCCCTTCACAAATCTCTCTCAAAATGCTCTCTCAATCTTCACTCCTAAGAAACTCACCCAAACACTCTCCTTTTCACTCTTTGAAATAAATTTGCACCAATAATTCTAGAAGATTAATGAAGACAGTTTTTAGGATCCTTATATATGAAAGATAAGTAAACATCCTTAAAACTGAAAATATCAAGTTAAACATCTTTAGAACATATAGTATGATCATACTTCATACATATAAATATTTCAAAAGTTCATTTATGATCTTGTACAAACCTGATTTCATACTCTATCAGTCCTCTGTATGAACCGACATCGTACTGTACAAACAATTCAAAACGAACAAGTTTATTTGGTATGGTTCTATATGAATTCTTTTCATACATTGGTTATTGTCTACAAGATTTATACATCATTCAGTACAAATAGTTAAAATAAATCATGCTTCATCTTGTATGAACATGGATGATCTTATTTCATACTCTTGGAGTCATCTGTGTGATCCTAAAATTATACAGTATTTTCAGTTCAAAAACTAAAGAGATCATTTGGTTCGAATGTGGACGATCCCATTTTATACACTGGACGACATCTTTATGTATTTAACTTTGTACATTATAATCTGTTAAAAAACTGAAGAGATCCTGTTGGATGAACTAGTATGCACCAATTTTATAATATGGATATCATTTGTACGAATCTAATTTCTTACAGAATGAACATTATAAATAAAATTTTAGGCATGACTTATTTTTTTTTATTTAGAGGAACTATCATGTCAAATCATCCAATATGATATAAAAAATAAAATAGTCTGATTAGTTAAAAAAAAAGTTTTGACTCACTCCGCTAGTATGTGTGTGTGCACAGTTATCTAATTACAATTACACTCTTTCAAACTCAAGAAAAATAAAAAAATTATAGATCTCAATTATAAGAAACCCTAATCTAATCTATCTTGAAGTCTTCAATAATTTGTAGTATAATTTCCCTGAAACGTTAGTACACACAAACAGCACAAAATATTTTTTTTTTAATATATGTTAGGAAAAACAGTAATCAACAAAAAATATTTTAGTATCATCAAAACTCACATGATATTAAAATAAAAATTTGAAAACTAATTTTCAATAATCTCCCTCTTTTTTATGATAGCTAAATAATTATTATTTGAGTTAACACATAAGGCAATTTTTCTCCTAAGCTCCCCGTAAATGAATGATCAATTTAAAATAGAGATTCCAATGAAAATTAAAACCACAACAATAAATTAAAATGGCCAAAAAACTTAAATAAAAATAACACAATTAAATAAATAAAAATAAAACTACACAACAAAAGAAATAAAAAAAAAACTTAAACAAAAACAATACTGCAAACATACACATAGTACACAACACAAAAATCAAACAATAAATAATCATAACAAATGTCAAACAACATCAAACAAACACACATATAATAACACAATACACATAACACAAAATTCACACAACAAATAATCATAATAAACATCAAATAACATCAAACAAACAATACTTCAAATAATAAATATTGACTCCCCCTTTTGACAACAATAAAAAGAAAGTACATCTTGAAAGTATAAGTTTCTATGGATAAATCAAAATAGTTGATGAAGAATAAGATTTTAAACTAATCATAAATACACCATTAACTTCCTAATGCTAAAAGGAAAAACTCAAATGTTGAATCAAAGAATAACTAACATAAGAAAAGTCGACCAGGTTCACTATTTATTCTAGACACATAAAAAAAAATATTTATTGCAAAAATGATTAAATAAAGATTAAATAGTTTCTATTTCAATAGTGAAGATTATTTCCAATTATATGGATTTATATAAGATATAGAATGATAAAGAAAAGAACCATATGAATTTTTCAACTAGGGACATTATGCATCTTTTCAATTATTTGCGGCACACTTTGTCTATCTTTTCAATTTTGGCTAATTTTGTGCCTCTTTTTACTTTGGTGAATATTGCACTTCTTTCTAAACTATTGGTAAATTTTGTGCATCTTTTCAAGTTTAACATGTTTTGTGCATCTTTTTACATTTTCGGTCTTTCTAGTATCAATAAGTCTTAAAAAAAATCTAATAATTAACCAAAATAAATATATTGAAAAAAATAAAATAAAAATTAGACATCTATGTTGTAACAATTACAACTAAATTTAATTTGTTTAAAAGAACTTAAAATTGATCGTCTAGGACGATCGATGGATAATCCTGTATGATTAGTACAACTTCAGCTCACTCAGCTAGGATGATCTCAAAGAGGTTGTGAAATTAGTAAATTTGTTTATTCTGAATATAATCCTATACAATTAGTTCAAAATGCCAAGTATTATCTTGACCATTGCTCTGTTTGGCCAAACCTTTCATGTTGGATGATGAAAACATAATTTATTGTCCTAGATGATTTTTGGATCATATTGCACAATTAGTTTAAATGAATACACATCATCAAGAAAATCATTATGGTCATCCAGGAAGTAACTAAGATTTATTTAATTGATTGTCCTGGATGATCCTGCGATCATCGAGGATGATATAATAGATCAATCAAACCTTAATTAATTTCCTTAATAATCTGACTAATTTAGGCATAATTCTAATACATCATCCAAGATGAAGTGATAGATGATGTTTAAAAATAATAATATGCCTAAAAGAGTTGGCAGCTAATTCTTTCTAATTTGAGCATATCGTCAAGCATGATGTGCTTAATTTTTAAGATGATGTGCTTAGTTTTGGATGCCTTTACCAGGATGCCCTAATTAGGATTTTTATTTTTAACTTATCTTCCAGGACAATTTTGGATTGTCCCGAATGATATGTTCAAAAATAAAAAAAACTCTAAAACACACAAAAAAAAATTCTCTAAGTGGGTGTGTGTGCAAGGTTACTTAGCATCATGTCCAACTTTGTTACATTTGACTATATAAAATATAAAAGCACATGAAGTACACTTACAAACTGACTCAGTCCTAATCTACCGAATTTTGTGCTGGCCTGATTTGCAATTAATCTTGCCGACTTGAAATATTAGTAGCCAGGACAATAGTAGAAAAATAGAAATGTTCAAAATATTTGTTATCATCCAAATTATTATCCCTGAATCCAAATTCACAACAATCTTCCCCTCTTTTATGAAGACAAACATTTGGTAGAAAATTCAATTTAAGCAGTTAATTAAAACATAATGGGAAGAAAAATATTGTGAACCAAGCAATTCAAATTTTATTAAAAAAATATGATGGTATAAACACTAAATAGAAATAGTAAAAAAAGTATAATGAAATAACATAAATACGACCACCACACCCCATTTTTACATTACAAAAAGGAGGAAACTAGAAAAAAGAAAATAACAAAAAATAAATAAATAAATAAATAACATCATAGAAAACATTACAAGGAAAACAATCAATAAGTAAGAAGGACCTTGATCATTAGAAGGTGATGGTGGTGGAGGATGAAAGAAGATGGAAATACCAGCGAACTGCTCCATAAACCAGGCCATCTCATGGTCATGCTGGTGGTGGTGGTGAGTCACAAAAGCATCAAATCTAACAACATCATCCATATACTGCTGCTTCTGGGCAACAAAGTAAGAGTCGAACCTAGACTCCCACTGATCGAATCTCTCAACCAATTGATTTAGTTGTGAATGTTGGTGGATCAAAGCAGGTGTATGAATAGGTGCAGGAGAAACATCCTCCTCATCTCCCTTTGATTAATCATGCTTTGTGTGGAGATAAGTACTATGAAGAACGTGGAAGGAGCTATTGGAGTAGAAGGAATGCTGAAATTTTGATTGGATGTGATATTGAAGATTATACTTAGTTTTTAGGACATAAGCTATGATGTGTCCTAAGGCAAGGTTAGGCTTCCTTTTGTGCCCTTGATCAATAATGCTTGTGAGATGCTGAGTATAATAGAAAAGAAGATTAGTAGTGTTAATTTCCTTATGAGCCATGATGTATAAGGTGGTGATTAAAATGAGAGTGATATGGGCATGATCACCAGCTTTGGAAATAATTGAGATATGAAGTCCATATTGGATTATTCTAGCATCCTTGACTAAGGTGCTAGATGCCCCATCATGAAAGTAGATAATAGTGTTTCTTGGAATGTGATTGGTAGGAGCCAACTTATAATCAGGATCTTGAGATAAGAGGTGAAGCTTATCTCCAGTAGTGGATAATTGGAGGAGTTTGTAGCAATCCTGATAGGTAACTTTAATAGTGCGCCTGTTAACATAGGATTGAAGGGAGGTGTAAGCGGAGTTTATCCTATGAGTCAAAAAAAATTCAAAAATAAGTTAAGAATTGAAGGGGAAGGCAGTTATTAGGATGAAGGTGAGGGAGGTTTCAGCAAAAAGATAAAGGACAAGGTAAGTGAGCATACAAGGGTTGATTATCCTTGACAAAGTGATCATAGCTATCTTGTAGTGAAGATAAGAAACTTGGTCAGCCATCTCAGTGAATCGAGGGTCAACAGTGGCCCTCTAATAACTTTCAACAAACATTCTAAAGTGCTTGCCACCCGCCATTAAACAAATGTGGGAGAGGAAGGAAGATTTTTAAGGAATAAAGAATTAAGGTATGAAGAAAATGGTTTAAAATGGCTATTTATAAAGAATTGGACATATCATCCAGGATGATCATAGGATCGTCAAGGACGATCAGGAAAATTTATGATGTCTAATATGATTAGTCAAAAGGAAGTCCTATCGTCCAAGATTATCAGACATCATCAAGGATGATTAGACTCAGGCGATCATCCCGAGGAGTCATGCCAAACAACCATTGAAAAATTATATCATCCAGGATGATTAGATGGATCATCAAGGATGATCAACAATAAAAGATTGTACCAGCCAAATTGAAAGCATGTAACTATTTTTGCCACATTAATTTTCCAAGACGGATAGGTGGATCGTTTAGGATGATCACAAATAATTAAAGAAGAATTTGATCAGATCATCCAAGATGATGTGGATTGTCTATGATAATCACAAATAATTAAGCAAGATTTTATCAAATAATTCGGGATGATAGGTATCATCCAGGATGATCTCATAATATTGAGTCAGATCAACTGTTAGAAGAAAGAGGAAGGGTGGATTGAATATATCATCCCAGATGATATGATTATCATCCACGATGAAGTGACCAAAAAATTGAATTTTTTATTATGGAGGGAGGTGATCAGAAGGTGCCCTAAAATATTTAAAACTAGTTAAAAATAAAATATAAAAAAAAAACAAAAAGATGAGAAAAATGATAAAAATAATGAAAAGAACAAAGTTTTTTCTTGATCTAAGCACGAATATGATACATTTTCCATATGATTTAATTAAATATTTATAAGAAAAATGAGTTAACTTCATTTAAATCCAAAAATTGGTAGAAGAACCGATCATGTTTGCCCTAGCTCGGACTTCTTACAGGGAAAACCATATTTTTAAAATAAAGATATAACTCAGAAAAATCAATTGGATAAGAAAAGTTATCCATTCAAAACTTTGTTTCAGATAAATATATTATAAAATTATATACCAAAGAAATTAGTCACAATCATACATTTTAAAATCAACCCTTTAAAAATATCAAGAGACACATGAATTCTCCTATGATTTAATGGTTTGAAGGAGAATGAAACTTGCTTTCTTTTGGGATCATTTAGTTCCTTTTGTCAATCAGTTGGCGCACTTTGTGCATCTTTTGATTTTTGATACATTTTATGTATCTTTCAATTTTTTTTGTCGATCATTGCGCGTCTTTTCAGGTTTTCTTATGTTTTAGCTCATTTTATTCCACTCTTCATTTTTTCAATCTAGTTCTCTTTCAAAACTTTTAAATACTCTTATTTGTGAGAATATTTTACATATATTAGAGAAGAAAAATTCACTCTCTAATATAAAGAAGTGTAAACCATAAAGCATAATAAAATTCATATGATAAATGCAACAACAAAATTACAAAACCTTGAAAGTGATTAAATGACTTTGAATATCACTTATATTAAAAGTTTGTTAGGGATGTTAAGACCTTAAGAACTAGGCCGAGGCTAACCAAGAAGGGGGGGGGGGTGAATTGGTATTTTAAAAATTTCTTTAAACCAAAGAAAAAACTCAAAAGTAGTAGAAATAGAATACAAAGATTTATAGTGGTTCAGTCAACTCGACCTACGTCCACTCTACGTAGGCGCCCTCTGACTATTGCACTACAAAAGTGACTCTCCTTTTTCTCTCACAGCAAGGCAAAGAAGCCCTTACAAAACCTCCTTTATTCCACCCCCAGCAAGGTAGAGAACCAAACTCTTTTTGCTTCCTCCTAAAGCAGGCAGAGAACCTTGATCGATTTTTGAAGCTTTTCTCTCTCAACCCTTCCAAGGACAAGAGACTCTAGTGGAAGAAGAAGTGGAATAAATCTTGGAGCAACCCTTGTGAATCCACCTCACAAGATCTAGCTTAAAAAATCCTCTCTCTCTCTCACTCTCTCCCTCTCTCTCTCTCCTCTAGGCTTTCTCAGGTTAAGATAGCAGCAAAAGATTTTTGAAAATGTTAAACATGAGCTCTTAAAAAGAAGAGCTTTAGAATAGCTTAGTAATTGGAACTTACCGATATTAACGTTCAGGACATTATGTATATCATCCTGTGCGATCAATGCAATTTAAGCCTAATCAGTCGGGACAATCTGGGATGAATAAAAGAGAATTGTTCTTTTCGTCATGTACGTTTAGTTCAAATCACAGATTATCAGCAAGACAATTATTCGATAAGGAGGTATGGATGATTTAAAACTAGCTTGATCATCTGGGCCGATCTCACAATGTCCCAGATGATTAGTTCAAAATAGAGAAAAATCATCTAGATCACAGCCCGAAATTTGGGCTAGCCGATTCTGATCGTCAAGGACATTGCTCGAAACTTGAGCTGGTTGATATTGATCTTTCAAGAGCAACTTAGATTTTTAAACTAATCGACCCGGTCGATCCAGATATCATTCCGGATGATATGATCATATCAATCAAGCCTTAGTTGCTTTCCTTAATTTCCTGATTAATTTAGGCATAATTGTGTTACATCGTCCAGGACGATACACTATCATCCTAGTTGATTTCCAAAAATAAAGAATGCCTAAATAGATTATGGTGGCTGATTCTTCCTAATTTGAGCCTATCGTCCTGGCCTATACAAGTATTGTCCAGGCCTATCAGCTTAATAATGATTGCCTTAACCATGATGCCCTTATTAGGGTTTCAATTTTGAACCCGATCATCCAAGATGATATAAGTATCGTCTGGGTTGATATGAGTAAAAATTAGAAACTCTAATTCATACCAAAAAATCACTCAAGTGTGTGTGTGTAGGATTACATAGCATCAGACACTTCAAAGGTTACAATTAACTCTAGAAAGGGGAAAAGTACATTACAAACTGACTCAGACCTATTCTACCTAAACTTGAGCTGGTTTCGATTGCCATCTGATCTTATGGTCCTGAAATATTAGTATAAAAGGTAGTCGTAGAGAAACAAAATTTTTTGCAATCATCAAAATCACGATCCATGAAAATAGATCTGCAATAATCTCCTACTTTTTGATGTTTGCAAACATAATGAAAAAGTTACAAGCAGTTATGGCAATAAAGCAGTTATTTTAATTTAATGCAAACAGTGGAAGGAAAAGATAGATACAAGAAAAAAATAGTATAAAATACTACTCCCCCTTTTGACATCACAAAAAGGAGGATAAACAAGAGTAAACTAGAAGCTAAGCAACAAATAAATAGAAAGCAAACTACAACATAAAAAAAAATAAAAAGAAAAAAAACTAGTAAAATGGTGGCCTCTTATCATCTGACAGAGGTGGAGGTGGTGGTGGCTACTGGAAGTAACTTGATAATGTAGCAAACTGTGCCCCAAACCAGGCCATGACCTGGTCGTGCTGCTACTGCTGGTGTGCAACATAGGTGTCAAACCAGGCCACAATATATATATATACACACACACACACACACACACACTAATCACTTAAGGGAAAATTCCTACAATGCAGGCAATCCAAAAGCATTACATCAAAACATTAATCACACATGTGTAAAAAAGAAAAATCATAATCTAGCATGCTTAGGAGGTTGTGCACTTAAGTGTGTGCCAGCTGTGTGGTATGTCGTTGCAAATGGTGTTTTTGTTTTGTTGAGAAATGAAGACATTTAATTTTATTTCAGATGTGATTTCACTTTTAAGTTGTTTGTGACTTAAAGATTTTATTTGGCTTTTAAGTGTTTCATATTTAGGAGGGTTACGAAGAACTCGTAAAACAACCACTGCTTGCTTTGAGGCAAGTCTGTTATTTATGAAGTCCTAAGATATAATGATACAAGCACCACACCTTTTGGGTTGGAATGATTGATCTTTGCATCAAAGAAAGCTTAACCAATTTTAGAGATTTTTAGAGTTTTCTTATTATTTGGATAATAGATAAATATTCATCTAATAGTGTAAGATGTACATGCTTAAGAGTTTTGCTTAGGACTTTGTGAAATTCATCTAATAGAGTAAGATGAATTTCAACAGAGGGAAGCACCTAGAGGGCACTTAAAGCTTGCATTTTAAATTTTATGAGAGGAGTAGGATTATTTGTTAGGTTAAGTGAAAAGGGTACTTAGATTTGGGTATAAGAAGGAAATGTCAACACATAGCTTTTTATGTTAAGAGTTGGAGGATCCTCCTTAGCTTTTGGGCTAAAAAGGGAGAGTGGACGAATCTAACATGTAGCTTTTATGCTAAATATTGGAGAGTTCTCCTTAGTTTTTAGAGCTTGGGAGAGAGAAATGAAACTCATAGTTTTGTGGCTAAGAGTTAGAAATTTCTCTAAGGCATTTGGAGCCCGTAGAGAAGAGGGATGACTTGTAAGTTTGGAGTCTCAAATCATGAGGCAATTATTGAACGTTGTATTCAATAACATATGATGATTTGCCTAGTTTGGTACTTTGGTTAGGCAATCAAGAAATGGTGAGATGTATAGATATAGGCTACAAGTCACCATGAATTTCCTTTGAACTTTTAGATGTTCAAATAAGAGAGTTTATTCTTCCAACTTAGGTTCAGAGAATGAAAGGGAGGTGATATGTGGATTTGGATTTCAAATCACAAGGAGTTTTTCTTGAACTTTTGGATGTTCAAGGAAAGATGTTCTGTCACCTAACATGGGTTAGATAAATGAAAGGATTTACTACAACTTTTGAGTTGTAGGAGGGAGAGCCGAAGTGTGCAACTTGTAGGTTACTGATTAGAGAAGAGTCTTTGAACTTTTGGTGTTCAAACAGGAGGATTCATTCATCCAACTTGGGTTGGAGAAATGAGAGGAGCAAAAGATGCAACTTAGGAGTTGTAAATTCATGAATTTGAACATTTGTTGTTTAGGAGATCTATTCATTTACTCAATCCGGGGCTAGGAAAATGAAGGAGAATTTGGATGTTATCCTATAATCTTGGCTTGTAGGAGATAAAGAAGAAAATGCAACATAGAGGTTGCAAATTGGAGAAGTTTTTTTGAACATTTGGTGTTCAAAGAAAGGGTTGTCTACTCACTTAACTTGGGATAGATAAATGTGAGAGTTTTCTACAATTATTGGGCTGTAGAAAGTAATATTTAAAATTATGCAATCGGGTATTGAGGCATTTTTGTTTATGAGGCGAGGCGTAAGCCTTAAGGAGTAAATAAAAAAAATGAGTAAAGTGATAATAAATGTCAAAAGTGATTTTTTATATAATATCTTAATAATATGTTAAATTATGACATATTAACTTCCTATTGAATTACGAATTAACAAATTGGCATGCATATGAAACAAAAAATTGCACAAGATCTAAAGTAATAAGTGATAATTTGCATGAAATATAATTAAAATCTAAATATTATAATAGTAAAACAATATTAAATATAGAAATTGCATAAAAGTATCATATAACATCAAGTTTAACTTCAAAATTTCTTCTTTCTCAATTCTCTACTTATATATATTTAATTCGTAATGAAAGCTGAAATAGTTGGCAACAACTTATGAATCATCTGCACTGTCATCACCGAGGTGGTCTTTATCTGAGTTATCGTCATAACAGATTGATCTATCTAATGACTCATTCGGTAGAGTCGAATGTCTCACAATATGCTTCTTTTTAATTTATTTCAATCATGTTCATCTTTTATAAATATTTTCATTAACATAAATCTGAGATTAATGCTCCAAAATTTTTAAGGTGGTGGTATGTAACTTTTAAGTGATTGTCAGTGATGGCTATGATGATGTTGGCTGTGGCGAAGGCCGCGGGCTGGAGGTAGAGGCAATCTAGAGGGAGTTTTTTTGCTCGAATGTGCATGAAGGCGTGACTTTTGTTAGTTTTAATAAAAAAAATATACAAATAGGGTGAGGCGTAAGCCTCACGCTAGCGAGGTGAGGCGTGCCTTAAAGTGGGCCTCAGACAAGCTGAGGCGCCTGCCTCATAAAAAAACTAGAGGCGTAAGCCTCGAGGCATTTTTCACTAGAATTGCATTGAGGTGGGCCTTAAGGCGAGCCTCATATTGCGTAATTTTAAACAATGGTAGAAAGAGAATAGAGCTATATGCAACCTATGGGTTGCAAGTTGGAAGAAATCCCTTGAACATTTGGCGTTCAAAGAGAAGGAATCATTCATTTAGTTTAAATTAAGTGAATGGGTAAGGAAACTATGATTTGAGTCCTAAGTCCACAGAAAAGCTCACTTGTTAATTTTGTGCTCCAACAATGAAATGAAATAACTTAGAGTTGGGTTCTAAGTTCAAGAGCCTCATGCAATAATGTTGTTGAAGTTTTGGAGGACTTCAAGTTATCATGCATGAAGATGATTAATAATAGCTCCTAAGGTGTGCTAGGAGTCATGCAATGAAACATTTGAAGCCTTGAGAAGGCTCCAAAAGTCATGCATGGAGGAGGAATAAATGAATATTTGCTGATTGTGTATCTCAACAAATAAGGGATGGGTTACTTAGGATTTGTTTTTAAGATCCAAAGATTCATGTAATATAACATTTGGAGCCTTGAGGAGGCTCCAAAATTCATGCATGAGGAAAGAGAGATGATGTTTGTTGATTTTGTGCTTCAACGAACAAGGGGTGGAATGAACCTAGGATTTTGATATTAAGGTTACATGAATTATGCAATGAAGTGTTTGTAGTGTTGGGGGCTCCAAATCATTCATGCATGAGAGGGAGGAGGCTCTATGAAGGAGCTCCTAACGTGGAGCAAAGATTCATGCAATCTAACATTTGGAGTCTTCAGGAGGCTTTAAATATCATGCATGAAGGAGATGTGAACGTGAAGAGAGTTCCCTAATTTGTTTGAGTGTTTTGGACTCATGTGAAGAGGGAAGACTCATTCCTACCACTTCTAGAAAAATTTTGAAATCAAATTTGATATGATTTAAAGAAACCTAGAAGTGTGTGGACATGTTTTGCATTTTAGGAGATTGATCATACGCTCAACTTGATTATCATTGCACTCAGACCTTTCAATTTACAGATCACACTAATCATACTTAGATAATTATGATATATGATTGGATATGATCCATAAACCTTTGAAAGCCATAGAAAATTCCACCTTTGTTTTACAAGTACTTAGGAATTAAATGAGTATATTTATAAATTTGCAAACTTTAGGTAAGCGAGTTAGCAAATGACCCACAACATATGCATGTTTTGATCATTACATTTCAAACATCTAATTTGGAGGTTACATATATAGGGTCAAATAATTCTAAGACATGAGAGCTGATGGGCCTTTGAGGGCCTACACAACACCTTAAGCTCATTTCAAAATTAGATGATCCTATTTGATTCTTTCCAAATTTTCAGAAGTTTGTGGATGTTTCAAGCAAGTGATGATTGTTATGATGAATGCACTAAACTTGATGAAGAATTCAATCATGGATTTGGCTGATGGTGCATGTTGTGAGGTTTACAACATAGGTCTTTGGGGACCTTTGGTAAACTTCACAATAATTTGATATCATAGATGTTCATGTTGAATCAAACAATTCCATTATAAGCTTTCATCAAGTTATGGGGGCAATCAATTTCAGCATATGTAAAATCTCCTAAACACATCAATTTTGTTTTGACAATAAGAGTTGAAAAGTTTCATATGCAATTTATACGTTTGAAGCCTGTCCATGCAGGTAGGAAACATATATCTAAAGCTTAGAGGGATTTGCAATCAATTTTGACTTGATTGGTGCGTTGGAAGAATGAATGAAAGTCTCCTATGTTAACGATTTTGTGGATTGGAGGGAATGTTTATTGGTTGTCATCTCCCTGAATTTTATAAAAAATCACCCAACATAAATTTGATTAGTTTTAGTTGTTCTAGGATTTGCACAAAACGAAATCTCGGGGTTCATGTAACAAATTCTACAACATTTTTTTTCATCTTTCGATCAATCAAATGTATTTTGGATATTTAACAAAGCCAAGGAGAATCCACAAATTTCATTAAGCGCGATCTCTTATGTTTGTGCGTTAATTTTATCATGACGCATAAATCTAAGATATTGAACAAAGCATGCAACCCTTGGAGAGAATCTACACCTCGACATTTGACTTATCATCAAATAAAATCTCCTGAACTTAGTGGTTTAGTTGTAGGTGAAGGCGTTGGGCTCAAAATTAGTGCAAATACGTACATTTGAGAGGTGTTGGATAACAATCCAATGCCCCTACATGTAAGATCATCCTCTTTTGGCTCTCACATGAGAGCAATTTCATGAAAATTGCTGGATTTCCCCAAATTTGCTACGAGGACAGCAGGTTCTTTGGTTTAGAAATTAATTGCAAGAGTTTCTAAGGGTTTGAGGGATTTGGAGCATCAAACATGACCAAGGGCTTTGAGACCTAGGGCTTTTTTAGAGATTTTACCTTGCTGGGTAAGTCACGGCACCACCCACTATCCATCACCTTCTAAAGGAGAGAAAGCGAAGGAAAGAGGTGACGAACTGCTGTCCAAGCCTCTCCGAAAGGCATATTTGTTGTCAAAAGTCCTCCAAACTGCTATCTTCACTGTTTGTATGTTCCCGGATTTCCCTTTGCTGTTCCGAGCTCACCAGAGTTGAACGGAGGAAGAAGAGGTCTCCTACAGCAGAAAATCGGCCTCAAGATACCTTTGCAACCTTTCCACTCCACTCCCTACTATTCGACAGGGAGAAAATAATAGAAAAGGGAGAGAAAAAGAGGATGTAAACAATAGGAAGACTCTAACACAGTCCAAGAAAGTTGGAACCCCCCCCGGCCACTCGACTTCAATCTTTGGGTAAGCATGCTAAATAGTCTTCCTCGGTCGCACCTCTTCCAGTCACGCAGAGCAGGCTCAATCGGTCTATACATTCATGCAAGAGCTCCTCTTTAATCCCTCTAAGTCATAGGCACGAACGGACCTCCTATTCGGGTTGGCACTAGTAGATCTCCCGCTGGACCCCCCTCTCGGCTGGATGCTAGGGCACGTGGGAAGAAGCCGGAAGCTCGTTTGGCCGCCCCTTTTCCCCGGATGCACACACAAGGAATCCTCCCTCACACACTCTCTGTTTGTTCATGCTGGATGGAAGCATGCCAGGAAGAGGAATCTTTTCCACTATGTCGTTCGCTCAGGTATATCGCAAGCCAGAAGATCGATGGGAACTAATGTCCTTTCCCACGCTCTCTATATGCCAAACGACGTCTACTCGCTCAAAGTGATTTTCCTGTGCTATCTAATCTTTCATCGCATAAATCATAAGTAAAGACCCTGCAGCAGCTGATCTTTGAATTCTAGCCCTTGGATCTGATTTCCTGATTTGAGAAATGATTTAGATTGGCTAGAAAGTCAAATAGAACCTATTTGGAATGAAATTGAACTTGGGTTAGGCTAATTGAGCCGAAATTGTGCCCAAATTGAACCCGAATTGGATCAATTTGAGTCAATTTATGTTCGATTGGGTCCGATTGAGTCAATTTTGCGAAATTGAACTTGAATCGGTGCCGAATTGAGTCAAATTTGGTTCGACGAGGCTAAATTGGGTTCAATTTGGACTGATTTGGGTCGATCTTGATCGATTTAATTTTAATTGGATGAAATTGAGCTTAATTTGACTCAATTAAGGTGTTATTTGGGTCAATTTTATTTCGACAATGCTTGATCGAGCCCAGTCGGGCTCAAATCGGCTCAATCGGGGTCGGGTCGATACGAAAATAACGTCAACATGTTGAGAAGCTACCAACACAAATAATTTTACTCCATTAAGAAATTGACTCATTGATCATTTTTGCATAAGTAATAGTTTATTATACATCTAAGATTGTTCATTTTTTAATATCTATAATCTATAATTATATAGCAAGTGTGTCAATGCTGCACACACACATAAATAATTCATTTTTGTAAATTTACAAATTAATATTATTTGTATGTAATTATAAAAATTTTAAATTACTTTAAATAATATAAAATTAATTTTAACTATTCTATGTTATGCTGGAAAAAAATTAAAAATTTTAAACTTTCAATTATTTACATAAAAATTAGAAAACTATTTATATTTAACAAACCTAAAGCTAACATACATCCTAAAAACTATGTAGTTAAACAAATTAAAAAGGTGTAGGTTTGAACCAAAATTATAGATAAAAAAAGGTATTGATATAAACCATAAAGCAGAAATCTGACACTGAGATAACATTCCAAAAAAAAAAAAAAATAAGGGTCTGATATAGAAATATCATGTATGAAATTATGAAAGGAAAAGTTTGTAGGAGGAAAAAGAAGTGTTGTTCCTTTAGAACTAGAAAGAAATTGGCTTGAAATAAGGGTCTGATAACTAAGGCAATGAAGGAGGCCAAAAGGAGGCGAAGAAGTTAAGGGAAGAGGAAAAGAGAAAAAGAAGAAAAGGGCGCTGGTCCGTTTTTCATGTTTTAGGTTTCGGTAGCCTAGTCTTTGAAATCTCTTCTCACTTAAGATTGGTTGCCTGCATCCTTTAAAATTGCAGCAAGGTTTGATAGAAAAATTACCTGTGGCCAGAGGCCACCAATATGAGCTACCGGAAACATTTCTGGCGGCTTATGTGGGGGTAATAGATGAGGTTGCAATCTAGAGTTATTGTTGGATTATTAAAATGGAGTATTTCAAGATTTTTTTGTGGTAAGATGATCATATGGAGACTAAAAGCTAGCTTTTATAAAACAAAAAGTAGGCAAGTTATGATATAAAGTATTGGGTAATAAAAATTGCAAATAGTTAAGTCGAGCATGATAGAAATATAAATGTTAAAAATAGATGTATGACAAAAATATGAAGAATAAATTGATTAATGATTATATCATATGGTCAACTACATTAGCATTTATTGAAAATATGATAGTTAAAAATAGACTTGTTGCTTTGGACATATGCAATACAGGTTAGAAATTGCATCCATTAGACATGTAAACAAAAGTAGCGTCAAAGGATTAGTAAGAAAAAAAAAAAAGAGTAGACCTAAGATAACATTGATAGTTAAAAAATACCCATGAAGAATAGATTTAGCACCTCATGCAACAAGTAGATAAAAGAATGGATAGGGAGATTTCATGGATCTGGGCCCGATTTGTTGGGATAAGGCTAAGAAGGTGATTATGATGCTTTATAAGACGCTAATACACTTTCTATTGCTTTTCTATTAACATCAGTTTTATCATTGCTGATTGCTAGCTTTACCAGTTTTATGTGCCTTATTTTATTAAATTCCATAACTCTCAGATTACTGCTGTCATTGATAGTCACAGGAAAATAGTTGTTTTAACATCTTAGTGCCTGTAGATGTTTCTTGATTTCCGTACTTCATTTCATTTCCCATTCTTGACTGATTTGAACGGACTACTGGCCAGTATTGGCTTCCGATTATACAGTTTAGCAAACAAGCTGAGTTCTGAAATGCTATGGCATCTTCTTTTACAGGATTCGGTAATCAAGGTACTTGATTTATTTTATCATGATCGAAACTATGCAAGATTCTTTGTGTTGGAAACAATCGCAAGGGTTCCATATTTCGGTGAGTGTTTATGTTATATTGTAGCTAGAGATAGTTTACTTCTTTTTGGTACCTTAGTTTTTTAAGAGTTTCGTCAGATCCCTTATGTGCATGCTTTAGTGATTGAAAGGGAAGGTTTATACTAATCGCTGCCTTTTTTTTCCTCCCAGCCTTTATATCTGTACTGCACATGTACGAGAGTTTTGGCTGGTGGAGAAGAGCTGACTATCTGAAAGTTCATTTTGCTGAAAGTTGGAATGAGTTGCACCATCTATTGATTATGGAGGTATTACTGTCTTCTCAAAGCTTTTTCACTTTCACTTTTTTAGGTATACAATCTTCATTTTGGTCAAATTAATAATTTAATCACCCTCTCTCAAAATTTCCTCCAGTTTGTCAGCTTGGAATTAGATTTACATGTTTTTAGCTCTCATAAAGATCAAAGCTTTCATATTGAATTTTCTTTAATTTTATTTGTATATACTATCTTCCCCTTTCTTTCCCATAAATGTTTGGATTGTGGGCTCCAAAAATTCGGCCCCGGCCTCCCTCGCTATACTTTCTTTTCCCCTCTTTTTTTTTTTTTGGGGGGGGGGGGGGGGGTGCGGTTTAACGGGATTAAGTTCCGGTATATATTTTGGGAAGATGGGTTTGTAGATAAGAAACTACCTAGAGATTTCTCCCTCATTTTGCGAGGACTTTATGATATGAGTTTTGGTTTCCTATAGGCGCAAGCCCCTATAGTTAATTACCCCTCCCGATAATGAGACAGAATTTTCGATTAAGGCTAGTCGTCAATCAGATATGTTATATCCATATATATGTAGTATCTGGCTTATAGTAGCAGCACGAGCATGGTATTTGGAAGGATTGATATTTAAAACAAAAATTTCACCATCTTCCACTTAAAGCGGATGGTGGGGCAATGGATGATGGACCTGATCAAAATACCATGGTTTCGTCATCCCGGGCCATTGTGGTTCATGGTCTACTTAGTCAAAGAAGGTAGTTGACCCAATTTGACAGAAGGATCCTTATCGGCAGCCATGAGTTGCTTCGTCTAAGGGGACCTTATAGACCTGGGGTGGGTATTTGCTTAAGGGGACAAATTTGAATCAACTTTAGCAAATAGAGGGCTTTATGCCCTATTGATCATATCCTATTGATTTGTATCTCAAGGATTTAATGCCACTAAGAAACGTATTGTTCTGGCCATAACCGCTATCTCGTGGTGTCATTTGACGGTGAAACTACTCAGTTCATAGGGCCCTGGGTCACAGCCGTTTATCCAGTGGTGCCATTTGGAGGCAAAATCGCTGGTCAAAGGACATGTTCCACATTCTTATTGGCAAGAGATTGTTTGATAATGGATCATAGTGATATTTTCAACTAGGCATTTAACTCCATGTGAGCTGAAGTTATATTCAATTTTGTCCATCTCGGCAAACTGTTGCGGATGGTGGATGGATTTTGCTTTGAGTGGTTAATGATTGAGTTTCAATTTTAAATATTTTGGATTTGGATGATCTTGAGATTTTTGGATCTTCGGGTATTTGGGATGGCATTCAAAATATTTGGAATAAACCCCTCCGGTTGAGATTTGCATTCAACGCGACTATCATCGGTGTGATTTTGAGGTCATTTTCATTGATTAAGCCTTGTCGATCCTATTAACTTGCCCATAGGAGATAGGGTTCGTCGGCATTGTGAATTTGTTGATGAATTTTCTTTGTTGAAGGCTTTGAAGGCCTTATATAAACATATAAAATAGATAATCCAGTCGACACCCTGATCGTATATCTGCTTGATAATTCAAGTCGTGTCAACTCCTATCTATACATATAGAAGGATCGGACTTGAACTACGTTTATTTATTGACCCGCGCAACATCCTTAGACGTCACGTGTGTATCCATAACACGTTCGTCGGGACTCATGCGGGTTTTGTGATTACACCCACCCCTTTTGTGTACCTGTGTGTCTATAAACTATGGTGCATATGCAGGAGCATTTTTAAGATATTTAATGGGTCTTCTACGACAGCTCGTAGGAGCCTATATTCATTATAGCGCTTTTGTATTTGTCCATAAGTGACATGTTTAATGCATGGCAGGTCTTCAACAGCGGCCCGTAGAAGCTCATGTTTGTTGTAGTACTTCAATACTTGTATGTAGAAGTTATGTTGGATGCACGATCACTGTTTATCAAGAAACTTGCAAGCCTTAATAATCTTATCCAACTCGATGTTCAGAACCTGGATGAACTGAGATTTGCTCACTCCACAATGATTTGATCTGGCTTTCTCTTCCCCGAACTCGCATAGGAATTAATGGGAAACTCCTTAATTATGTCATCATCATCATTTTCTATTGTTGGCTTAAATAAAAAATCAATCATTTCAACATTGGATGACTGTCTTTACTGTCATCTTGTTCTTCCAAGCTAGTGGTTACTGCCTCGAGCAGACATTGTAGCGATTGAAGGCCAATTAGATCATAAATAGGAGAAATAAGTGAGATATTCATTCCTAAAAATGATTGTCGTGTCCCTTGATAAAATTAGAATAGTTTGTGTATTGAACTCGTGTCGGACAATTGTTTACCGCGGGGGTGTCATAATGTCATTGCTATAACAACTCGCAGGTATTTTGAATATTTTACGGGTATGCTGCCTTTGCCTTTCATGCATATAATATATATATATACCGCCTTTGATTATAGGTGACATGTTGTACGTACACCTGCATCGTAATCTTGATCGCAGAGTATTGTTGTAGTTTCCTTAGAGGTTTTGGTAAGATAACCTCCATCTTCAAGGTACATCCATTATTACCACTTTTTGGTGAGCTAAGAAAGTTGGTGTGTCCTATGGAAGTTGAATCTTCGTTGCTCATGATTTGGAGAGACATTATTAATATACGGGCTGTATCAATCATCTTGCTTCATAAACACCACATTGCACCTTACTTGATGGTGATAGTGTCTTGATACCTTCTTCATTGATATTCACATGCAAGTGATTGCACGTATCCTCTAATGTTCATTATTTACAGACTTCGCTTGCTTATTTGCACAAAGATATTGACTATCATTGTACTCATCATACATCCTTGCAGCCAATGCAATTTTTCTCAAATCAGTCAACTGCTTGGCTTTCATCTTCAATTGATTATCACCTATTCATATTTGTTTGCAAACAAGTGGCATTTGACTATTCGTTTATTATGAGTCACTTGCTTGTTACTCGTAGGTGAGTAGCATTGGATGTTATAAGTCTTTCATTGTCATATGAAAATGATTAGGAGTCTTTTATGATGAATTTGCTTGATGAAATTACCTCCTAATTAGAGTGACAAATCCTTAATGTCCACTAAAAAATTTTATATTGTTAATCATGAACATATCGCTACATGTCCATTTATTCCTTGTTGATGATTCTTTGCATGTTCCTCTTGAAGCTTTGGTTATTACAAGCATCATGTCCATTCATCGGTGTTCATTTGAACACCTTGGAAATTGATTTGCCATGGAGTCCTTGTTTGAAAATAGACTCCACTTGCAACTTCTTTGTCTTCAATAATGATTTACAATATATGAGATGAGCTTGATATCATACTCCATATTTTTCTTATTCTAATCAGATCATCATTGTTATCGTTATACAAAAAGAGATTTTCATGTCAAACCTCATCATGAACCTACACATGAATCCTTATTTGTTTAAATGATTCAAACTTTCCTTAATTAGGATTTGCATTCAAATTAGAAATTTGATGTCACTTTTCAAATCAAGTTTTTTTATCGATTAATCTTTTTTTTTGTCCAAGTTCAAATTAAGTTCAATGTCATTTTGTGCAAGCTCAAGCTTTTGAATTTAGTTTGAGTTCAAGGTGCAAGTTCAAGTTTGTTTGAGTCCTGTGCTATCCGAAATCAAGTCTTCTGTTTGTTCAAGTCTGAGTTCTGGTCTAAATTTAAAGTCCCCCCTGTGTCACTGAAAATTTTGGAAGCCTCCCGGCGTCTTCCTCGTTTAGGGGAAAAACCATGTGGTAGCCTTCCCCTCCACGCTACATGAGCGCTTCAGGTAGATGTCGGGTGACTCTGTGGCTGTATTTTTTTCAATCCCCGTGACGCTACATGAGCGCTTAAGGGTTTTTAGCACATGTTGAAAAGAGCACAGTTGTTTCCCCACGTATGGGTACTTAATTTTCGTCTCCCTCACCTACATGAGCGTTCCGGGGATTACCCACCTCGTTGCGAGCTTCGTAGCGGTTTCCCTCCCCCCATGTTACGTGAGCGCGTGGGGAGGTTTGCTGGCCGTCGCAAGCCTCAAGAGAGGGATTTCTAAGCTAGAAAAATTATACCTTTGTAACGAATGACGACGACGGCGGGATGCACAAAATATTCTTTCCACTTTTTTTTTGCAATATCTCTTCTCTTTTTTCTCTTTTTTTTTTTAAATTTTGAATGCTCTCTCTTTCTTTTTTGTATATATATATTTACATGAGACATTCATGTATATGAGAATACATACATAAGCATAGATACATATTTATATAAGAATATTAGCTAAAGAACATAACAATATAAATAACATAGTATGTATATATAAACTAGCAAAGTTAACCCCATTTATATATAACGGAATATACACATGCAAACATAACAATCAATAACAGTAATAATATAAATAACTACCATTACCAACTAATAAAGACATTGATAATAATATTTACCATAGCAATTAATACTAGTAATGACAATGACTGTAGTAAAAAAAAAAGTAAAAAAGAAAAAATGTATATTTCCAACCTTGCAGATCATTCAATTTTTCTTAAACATAAATCCTTTTTTTTTTCTAAACTTAAATAAAGAAGACTATTTATCAAAGGTAAAGTGCAAATAGTAATTTTTTTTTAACTACACTCAAAGGAGAAAACTTGCCAATTCCTTCAGTCAAAACTTCAGAGAAAAAGGAGGTGCTTATGTACTTGGTTCAGCAAGTGGAAATGTTAAAGAAACTTGTCTTGTAGTAAAAAAAAACGTGGATTTATAGGTGATTGGCTGAAGGCTGGATAGGGACGGAGGGCATGAGCGGGTAGTCTATACTTAGTTGTTGTTTTGCGTGAAGGTGTCAAGGAGGAGATTAGAGGTAGTCTAGTTCAGCTCAAGTAGAGAGGACAACCTATGTTGCACCGATACGGATACGCGACACGGATACGACACGATACAGATACGGGATACGTCAATTCTTAAAAATACAGGATACGGATATACGACATTATAATATATAAATCATACATAAAAATTAAGAAAATAATCACAGTGTAATATTTCAAATGACAAAAAAATTTAAAAATAACATTTTTAATAGCATTTTATCTTATAATATCAAAATAAAGTAAGCATTAAATATTCAAATATCTAGTACAATAAAAAAAATAAAAAAATAAATTGTCCAGCACATGAAGTTTCATTGAAACTATTTCAACTTTTAACTATTCAATAGATGTAATGAAAATATTAGCTTCTTCAGTGGTTTGTCTTTGAATTTCTATATCATCTTCAATAAATATCATAGCTTCCAATTTAGGCTCATCAAGTGAAAGATTAACAATTTCTAATATTCCCATATCCTCAAGAGATTCAAATCCATCTTCAGCAACATCCCACATCCTGTTGTCTCCCTCCATATAAGTTGGAGTTTTCCTTGAGAGAAGTCGAAGGTTTGTATGCACATAAACTAAATCTTCAGCCCGTTGTGGAGTAATTTTATTTCTCTTCATTGATTGGATGAATGAGTATGTGCTCCAATTTCTTTCACAACAGAATGAGGATGAAACTTGGCCGAGCAATTTTATGGCGATTGTTTGAAGTAGAGGTGCTAAAGCTCCATGTACAATCCACCACATTTTCGGATCAATTCTCCATCTATCACGCAATGACTCTTGGTCACCAAAGTCCTTTAAATAATCAAAAGATTTAGCAAGCTCAATGTTGACACTTCTTCTCTCCTCCTCATTTGGAAAATAACGCTTCAAACATGTCTTCTTCATATTTGAAATTTCTAATTCTTTATGTGGAGAAACTCTTTGAGGATCCTCTTGAAGCCATTTTTTAGTTGAATATCTTCAAATAACATTAAAATGAAATAATGAAAAATGTTAAAATTACAAAACAACCAATTGTGAAATCATAATGAAAAAATGTGGAAATTTACCAGGGATTTAGTGAGTGAGCCAAGCAATGTAAAGGTGTATTACTTTTGCTCCACCTATCTTCTAGAATAGTATAAATAACATCCTAGAAGCTTGAGTCTTCATGAAGTGCCTTCCTCTCATGTCTATATATAATTTCTTTTACTTTGACTAGCATTGAATCCCACATCTCATAAATGAGATGTAAACAGGATTTATCTGTATCAACTACTCTCAACATCTCATAAATTAGGTATGTGAAATTTATGATGTATGCAATCTCATCCAATCATAAATCATCTAAAAGCTTCTCTTTTACATACCTAGCCTTTCCAACATCATCTTCCCTATAACATGACCATTTATCACTGATCGCCATAGCTTGAAGAGCATTTTTTATTTTTTTTGAATATTCTCAACATCACTATAACTGAGGAAAACGGAGTTTCAGCAATTGCAAGCATCTTCAAATTAGAAAAATCATTGAACATAGAGAGTCTCATGGAGTGATTCATAATAAAATTCCTAATTACAATTGCATCTCCAACAATCACTGTGACCCAATGACATTCATTATATGTGATTTCATTTGCCTCGGTATTCTTAACTGCACAAATGTTCTTCAAAGCAAGATTAAGCGTATGCACAACACATGGTGTCCAGAAAATATGAGGATATACTTGCTCTACAAGTAGACCTGCAGCTCTACAAACAGGTGCATTATCAGTAATGACCTGAATGATGTTTGAAGGCCCTACCATTATGATAACTTCTTTGATTAAATTAAAAATGAAGAACTTATCCTTGTACTGTCCTTCACAGTTTACAGCTTTGATAAACATAGGATAGCTCTCTATTACAGCCATGAAGTTGATAAGTGGTCTTCTTTGTGGATCTGTCCACCCATCACAAACCAAAGTAACTCATTTTTCCTTCAAAACTCCTCTAGTAGGCTCGAGCAACTTCTCAATATTATCCCTCTCTTTGCAACAATTTCGTTCTAATGACATTATATCCTGGTGGCACGTATCCTGCAAGATTGTTATTGAATGCATATGTAAAGACATTCTTGTAATGTGGATTCCTTGCCAGGTTAAAAGGAAGTCCAGCTGAGTAAAATATTCTAGCTATTTCCCCGTCTAGTTGTTCTCTCATTTGTAAATTAAATGCTTTCTCCAAAGCACTATCTACAACATGTTTTCTTCTTTTTGGTTCAAATCCCTCCATTCGAAAAGGCCCTTTGTTTACAGTACTATCATCACATCTAATTGAAGATGATGAAGGATATGAAACATGAGTGCTTGGAAGTGGAATATATTTTGGAAGCTCTTTTTCAATGTTTAAAATTACGTAATTCGGGTATTGAGGCGTTTTTCATTCGTGAGGCGAGGCGTAAGCCTCAAGGCGTTTTGAGGCGTAAGCCTCAAAATCAAAAGATTGTGTAAACATAATGATAAATTTTTGATATACTAATGAGTGAATAATATAAAATATAAAAAAGCATATGATATGAAGTGAAATCAAAATATCCCAATAATAAGACAACATGAAATATAATTCAACTCAAAATTCTCTCTTTCCCAAATCCTAGTATTCTTTTTATTAACATATAATTTCAATTTCAAAAAATAAATAGCAATGACATATCACCTAAGAACTCATAAGTCATCAACACTGTTATCACTAAGGGGTTCTTCATTTGAATCATCATTATGATGAACTGTTTTCTCCCCCTTCCTCCTCTCCTATAGAGTCCAATGTCGGGCATTTACTTCAAGATTTATATAAGTTTTAATATATGTAGCGTGAGGCGTAAGCCTTATGCCCGTGAGGCGAGGCGGGCCTCAACCAAGTTGAGGCGCAAGCCTCATAAAAAAAACTCAAGGCATAAGAAGGCGTTTTTTACTGGAATTGCGCAAAGGCGAGCCTCATATTGCGCAATTTTAAACAATTATCTTTTTTACTCCTTTGCTCAGCTTCACTGGTTTTCCTTTGTAATTTAGCCATTTGTGATGAGCTTATCTTTGGGCAAACTTTGATTTTATAACCACTAATCTTCAACAAATGAGCTTTCACTCTATAATATGATCCTTTGTATGTTGCATTACAAAAATTGCATTTGAATGCAATATTGCCCTCCCCCTTTTGATGTTTTACCTATTTTTGTAACATAACCCTATAGAGGTTTGTTATCTTCAATATTGATTTATGATGGACCATCATCAGAACCAATTCCTACTCCACTAGAGCTCATTATTCTACAAAGGATCTACATAAATTAAAACATATGAATTTGAAACATGAAAAATTTAAGTGAAAGTGTATATATGTTGCGACTTTGTTGGCCCCCCCCCCCCTAACGGGGTTTCAGGGGGCAGCGCCCCCGTAACAAATTTTTTTTGTAAGAGTGATTTTGAAGTGCTGTTTATTTTTAAAGTTATTTTTATGGAAAGATACCAAGCGGTACCGAGCATGTTTTAGCTTCTCAGTGCCTCTTTGTACCATTCAGTACCCCTCTATACCGAGCAATATCGAGCGGTACCGAGCAGTACCGAGTTACAGTACCGAGCAGTACCGAGTTCCAATACCGAGCGGTACCGAGTTCCAATACCGAGCGGTACCGAGTTCCAATACCGAGCGGTACCGAGTTCCAATACCGAGCAGTATTGAGTTCCAGTACCGCTCGGTACCGAGCAATATCGAGTTACAGTATCGATTTCCAATACCGAGCTATATCGAGTTCCAATACCGAGCGGTACTGAGTTCTAGTACCTCTCGGCATCGAGCAGTACCGAGCAATACTGAGTTCCAGTACCGTTCGGTACCAAGCGGTACCGAGTACCGAGTTTCGATACCCTGCCTATGATTAAGAAAACGAAGAAGAAAGAAAATGAACCTTCACTGCTCACGTCGCCTTCACTATTCGTGTTGTCAAGCCGTTCCGTCGACGAAGGATGATCCTATTGACTTTAATGCTCTTGTCGTCAAGCCTCTTTGTCGACAAAGGATGATCCTATTTGCTTCTATGCTCGTGTCATCGAGCCGCTCCTACTATAACGAAGAAGACGAAGACTTGTGTGGAAATGAAAAACCTAGCTCTTTGAAATGTTTCAGCCGCATAAATGAATATGAATATTAAGCGGAAACGTCGAAAAGCCAAAATGAATAGGGTAAATTGCGGCTCCGTTTTTTTTAATAGGACACGCGTGTCCAGTCAAATTTAAATAATATTTTAATTGGACACGGCAAAGCCGTATCCGGCACGTATCCGTGCTGTATCAGAGGCGTATTCGTATCCGACACGTGTCCGATATAGCACGCCTCGTAAATAGGAGTATCCGTGCAACATAGACGACAGCTCTTTAGCCTGAGAAGGGAGAAGAGTGCAGTAGGCAGAGGTGGAATGAGATGAATCCCTAAGTGAAGGCTTGGGCTTGACCGACAGGGACATATATACCAGAGAATGTAAACAGCTCGGTTTGAAACGAGTAGGCTTCGGTTGATTAGAAGAGGTCAGAGGAAGGTGCTCGAACAGCCTTTGGTCATGCGAGATTGACGAAATGAGATGAAGGGTTATTTGTGAGGTGGAACCTGACGTAAAGGAGCTCAGTTAGAAGCTGCAAGCGTGAGCTTTGATTGCTTACAACTTGGAGATAGGGGGGCGGGACAGGGAGATCGAGTAGCTGCTGTAGTCACTCGGTTTAGACGTGCGAACGTCTAATACAAACGGAGGTGGTTTCAATTGGAGGGTTGTGAAGGACGGGCAAGGACGTGAGGACGAATGGGAGCTCGGTGGAGTTTTTTTTTATCTGGAGTTTGGAAAGAAGCTTGAAGGTTCGCATGTAAAAAAAAAACGTTTTGTTCCTCTCTTTTTTAACGACGAGAGGTTGTATTCAGACAAGGTGACAACTGCCATTACGGGATTTCGAGGATTCAAAGCAGAGTTTTGCACAGGATTTTGATTCAATGAGGTAACAAATTAAATGCGATTTGAAACTTCGTTTGACGTGCAATTTGATTTTTTTATTTGACTTGTAAATTTCTTTTTTTTAATATAAAAAAGGTGGTAATATTAATTCTTTGTTATCATTATTCATGATAATCAACACCCCCCTTCAGCAGCCATTCCTGCCTCAAAACCAATCCTCCAATGTTTCTAAGTTGCAAATATATAAAACCTTTAGTATGCATTATCTCCATTTGCTCTACTTTCAAGCCACTTTGTTTTCGGCATCCTATCAAATTTCAGTGACTTGAGAAAGGGAAGTTGCCCAAAAGGTGGAAATGTTTCCTATTCCAAGTGATATGTTAATTTGAGCATCTCTAGTTTGAACATCGTATTGACATTATTCATCCATTACTGTAGACCCTGCACCCATGTATTTCCTTATGCTTAGATTCCTTAAACATTTCGGATGGTTGAAGGTCATCAAGCACGTTCTAAGTGAAATTAAAGTTTTCCCGAATTAGTGAAATTCCAACACAAGGTTAAATCTGTGAGTCTCCTCTTGGCATATATTTTGGCACTACAAACCTCCTCGACATCCTTAATACCAATTGATTATTAATTTTGCAAAGATCATTCATGTTTTCCAGCTCCCCAATTCTATAACCACTCTCATTCCTAAAAGAAAGGTTCTCGAAGAGACCTTAGCTTCTCAATCTCACATATTGATAAAATACAAGCCTTGGTTATTCTCATGTGACACGAGTTATCAATGTCATTAGAAATCTTGGCGGTATACTCAATGTATCCCTTTTAATCATTAAGTGTTGAGGATATTTCAAATATCTAATCTCCTCGAGTATCCTTTCCAAACCATCAATATACATATGCATGATAAGTGTAGGCTTCCCGTGCTTGGAATGTTTTAACAAGTGCACTACGAAGATCTTGATTTGAACATTTATGAGACGAGAGAAGACAATGCAAACATTCGAACTCCCCAATCCTTCTTAAGATGTCAAGCTCTGTAGTTTAAACAGATAGATGTCGAACAATCATAGGAATTATAGAAGGCAACTCAATACTATCCTTAACTCTTGAATATCCTTTTTTGAAAACTGACTGCGCCAATTCATGTAGTAAATCGTACATCTTATAGCATGAAAGATTTTTTTTTTATTAGTCTTGCCAAAGAAAGGATTTTTTTATCGGAATGCCAAAGCACCTTCCTTTAATGTCCCCTATAACATTTCCTTGAAAACTAGCAGGCTGAATGAAATCCAATGCAATCCACATTTGAACTGAATCACCTTTATCAAATTTATGATTTTGAGGTAGTTGTAGGGGTCAACATGGATCCAATGGCATATTGTATTTTTTATCTACTGTACAACTGGATATTACTGTAAATCTGAAAGTTTTTATGCCCAGGACTGGACTCTTTGTTATTTTTTTTGACAGCTTGATACACTTATTTTACTTTTGTATCATGGATCACTATTTGTAATTTTTTTTTTAACTCAGGAGCTTGGGGGTAATGCTTTTTGGTTTGACCGTTTTCTTGCCCAGCATATTGCAATCATTTACTACTTTATGACGGTCTTCATGTATGCACTGAGCCCAAGAATGGCATGTGAGTATACTCATGCATTTACGTGTTTCTTTTTAACAATGAAAACTTATTTTAAGGTTTTAATACTGGATCTTTATAGAAGCATGAAATTGTATTCTTGATCTAGCCTTCATTGGTAGTCAACTCCACGTTGCTTCAAAGTTGCGTGAGCTTTCATCTTGACCTTTAAAAGAATGGTTTTGTGGACCACGTTTTTGTAGCTGTTTATTGTTACTATTTTTCACCGTAATATCATACAGCACTTCTGATATTAAATTGTGGTCACCATATTACTCTTACATTTTAGCGGTCTTTTTTTTCAATGGCATATTATCGTCATGGAGCAATATTTTTATATTGGAAATTACTTGAACGTTTAGAAACCGGTTTCTCCTTTGACTCAATTTCAGTACTGTCAGTTGACATGAACGTCCATCCATTTTTGATGTAAGAATTTTCTTGATGACAGCAGCATTAATTTGCCAAGAATTAGGATTGTTAGGATTTTTTATTGAATAGTTTTTTAAGTGCTTATTTAGGATTGCTTTTGTTTTGTTTTTTTGTTTTATAAAACAGGTTAAAGAGATAATTAAACAAGTTTGATAGGTTGTTTTTATTTTTTATTTTTTCAAACAGATTAAGGTGTTTAAAAAAGTTTGTAACTCACATTTTGCCTGTTTTGTAACTTTCAAAATAGACTCTTATATTCGAACAATAAGCAGCTTCTGAATTTGGGCTAAATTAGAAACAAACATATATAATGTTGGATTAGGAACAAATATTATTTAAACATTTAATCATATATAGATTTCATTCCAAAATCTAAAATTTTAAAGTCATGTTGGAGAATTTTTGTATCCTCAAACGGATTGCATATCTTATGATTGAGCACGGCATAAGAATGATGATATATTACCCCGAAGGGTAAAAATATCACTTCCTTATGAACTCAATAATAAAATTTACAATTTTAATAGAGATTCCCCCATTCAATGTTTGGTTGAATGGGGTTTATTTATTTCTGGGGTACAGACGTCCCATAGGGGAAGCCCCTATGCTATGGTTAATTATATCCCAAGCTTTGGCTTGGGAAGACTTTTGATTAAACTAGTGATTTTCTTGCTTTTGGAAGTCATTCAAATATTAGCTAAAGTTTATTTTTTAAATCCAAGAAAGTCTTGTTTAAAGGTTATGACCAATTAGAAAATTCAAGCAGGAGTTGATTAGCTTAGAATCAGATTTTGGAATGAGAGCCAAGGGAGGTGAAGTAGGAGCATTTGATTATGAGGGAAACTCAGAGGTGCTCAAACTATCATATGTTGGGCTTTATATTTTAGAAATCATCTAATTTTGGTTTAAGTTGATAATTTAATTAGAAAGTTAGGGCTTATATTCTTACAACACATGTTGGAGGGATTACCCGAAAGATGAGGGCTTATAGGGTGATTTGGAATCAGCCAATGCCTCGGACCCTAAAATTAAGGTGAGGACTACCGATAGGTAGTACCTCGAACTTAAATCTAACGAGTTCAAAGGGGCTTACAAATCACACCTCATAAGAGGCATAGTCTGCCCTACCTCTGAATTTACTGTCCCGCCTGGAACGGATGACCAGCTAGACTCACCTAAATGTTTTTTAAAAAATTATCATCTGGTATTGATGCAAATATAGAGTAGAAGGCATGATTTAAAATTGCGCAATATGAGGCCCGCCTTTGCGCAATTCCAGTAAAAAACGCCTCGATGCTTACGCATCGAGTTTTTTTTATGAGGCTTGCGCCTCAACTTGGTTGAGGCCCGCCTTGAGGCCTGCCTCGCCTCACTGGCATGAAGCTTACGCCTCAAGCTATATTTGAGGCTTACGCCTCAAAACGCCTTGAGGCTTACGCCTCGCCTCACGAATGAAAAACGCCTCAATACCCGAATACGCAATTTTAAACATTGGTAGAAGGTTATTTTTATTTAGAATGTAGGGCTTATAGCTTGGCTTTGAGGTTGAGATGCCTATTTATGTAGGTATGCATATGTTGACTCAAGAAAAATAGATTTTTGTTATCTAATCTTTAAATGAGTGCTTTATATATGCAACACATTTGGGCTATGCATGATTGTTTTAATTTTTAGAAAACTTAGCTCCTTGAAGGGAGCCATGCAAGACTTTCTTATTTGTTAGAAAATTATGGAGCCTAAATCAATTTTTTAGATTGATTACATTTTAATGGATAGAAAACTTATTTTTGTCCTAAGAGCCTACCGCATCAAACAGTCCAAACCACACCCAAGCAAAAGTAGAGAAAGAAACTTTGGAAAAAGATGCATTTCTATTACACAATCAGGTAAACAATCAAGGCATGCTTGTATATATATCAAATGCAAAGAATGTAAATAGAGTCCAAGTTATTACAACCAGATTTCACAGCTGAGTTGCCTGCCATTATACAACCCAGTCAAATTATTACAGACTCTACTTGTGGGGTCTTCAAGCTTTACTTTCCAAGTGAACCTTAGGCCTCACCTTCCACAGGTACACCCGTTTGGTTCACCTTCTTTTGATCCAGACCTCCACAAGTTTACATCCTACTTCTATCAAATACATTTAAAAAATGTAAAAGACTCAAGCCTGCAAAGTAGAGTTAAAAGTAGTTTATATGATAATCACATCCAAAATTTGCCTAGCACTTAGAGTACTAAGCATCTGCTTCTACCTTATTGACCACATCTTTTGGGGGGTTTTAAGCAGCACCTGTCATGCAAGCAATTTATTATTTATTAGTACCCCATTTTAGATATGACCACCTGCAAGAAGAACATGTATATTTTTACACTATCCACATAAGGGCAAGTGCCCACACACAGATAATCCAAGGGAAATCACACCAAATCATCAATCATATGCGCACAAAAGGAAAAATCCTAGTCCTAGAATACCTAGAGGTTATGCACCTAAGTGTGTGAGGCTTGTGTAGCATGTCACATTAAGGGTGTTTGGTTTTATTTTGGAATGAAGATGTTTAATCTTTATCCAGGGGTGATTTCACTCTAAGTTGTTTGTGAATTAAAGATTTTATTTGATTTTTTAAATATTTCATAGTTAGGAGGGTTATGAAGAACCCATAAAGTAACCACTACTTACTTTTGGACAGTCTGTTACTTATGAATTGTAAGATACAATGATGTAGGTATCCCACCTTTTGAAAAAGATGATTATTCATTGTATCAAAATGAACCTAAGTTATTTTTAGGTGTTTTGGAGTTCTCTTAGTGTTTGGATAAGAGAATTGTCTATCTAATAGGGTAAGATAGACATGCCTAAGGGGTTTTAGTTAGGACTTGGTGAATTCATCCAATATGATAGGATGAACTTCAACAGAAAGGATAACTTTTAAGGGACATTTTATAGGTTTAGCATTTTAAATGTCATAGGAGAGATCACTCAATTTGGGTTGAGTGGAAGAGATTACTTAGATTTTAATCTAAAAAAGATATCCAACATGAAGCTTTTGGGCTACATGTTGAGTGATTCTTCTTAGCTTTAGGAGCTAAGAGGAGAAATAAAGTAATCCAACATTTAGCTTTTGGGCTAAATGTAGGAGAACTCTCTCTAGCTTTTGGAGCTAAAGAGAGGGGAAATCTCTACAACTTTGGAGTTGGAGGAAAAAATATGGATGACCTATCAATTTTGGCTCAATAGATGAGGGAGATTTGTAACTTTGGGGTTACAAATTAATAAGGGTTATCATTGAACTTTTATGTTCAACGATGGGTATTTGGTTTGCTAGATTTAGATTAAGCAAACATAAGAGAATGCTGTGTAGTTTTGGCCTAAACATCAATAATTCTTTGAACTTTCGGGTGTCCAAAGAGAGGAATTCATTCATATAGTTTGGGTTAGGAGAATGAGAGGAAGCTAGGATCTCTGTTTAAAATTGCGCAATAAGAGGCGCGCCTCTGCGCAATTCTTGCAAAAAACGCCTCTAGGCGTGCGCAATTGCTGGCATTGGTGAGGCGTACGCCTCACATTGGTTGAGGCGTACGCCTCACATTGGTTGAGGCGCGCCTCTGTTGCGCAATTGCGCAATTTTGAGAGAGGCGTACGCCTCAGCCAAAAGGGTCCACCTACTTAAAATGACTCCTCCCTTTCCCCCACACCCGATCGACTCACTTGCTTCCCGAATTGTTCCGCCCGTAAGCTCCAGATCGCGAAAACCTGAGGCGCCCGTCTGGTCGGCCAACCTTCCCGCCGCCTCTCCCGCCGGCGCCGCCTCTCTCCGGCGAAGTTGAAGTGTCCGGCCGCCTTGTAGGAGAAGTCCACAAAGGATTTTAGGTATTTTTTTGACTTTTTGGTTAGATTTTTGAAGTGAAAGAAATTTTAGGGTTTTAGATTTTTGGAAATTTTTTGTGTGATTTTCGATTCTTTCATTAGGGATCATGGTAAGAGGCAAGGAAAAGGGGTCTTCGTCATTGCGGAGGGATTCTTCTTGGAAATATAGCGTACAAGTTGACATTGGCGGCGGAGAGAAGAGCTATGTCTATTTAAAATGCAATTTTTGTGAGAAAGTGGTGAAGGGCGGAGTAACCCGCATGAAGGAGCACTTATCATGCTCTCACAAGAATGTAGCACCGTGTGCAAAAGTGCCGGACAATGTGAAGGAAGAAATAAGTGCTTACATGAAGAAAAGTACCACTGTTAAACACTTACAACAAGAGCAATTTGTTGACATGGCATTCATAGATACAATTGGAGAAGAAGATTCACTTGAAGACCCATTTAGTGATGGGATATGATTTCATTTTATATGTTTTTTGTATTTTGGGAGTTTTGTTAAACTAATATTTTGTGATTTTGTACTTTGGGACATGATTTTATTGCATATACATTCTTATTTTCCACTACTGCTATTATTTTCCTGCTTAAACCCTTAATTTTTCATTTACGCAATTCTGTGTTCGTGAGGCTTACGTCTCAGACCGCCTCGAGGCTTACGCCTCACCTCACGGACGAAAACTGCCTCAAGGCGCAGTTACGCAATTTTAAACCTTGGCTAGATTTTCTCCTTTGCTTGATATGAGATTATTTGTTGAATTTGGTTCAACAAATAAATGATTTAGATTAAACTATTCTTTGATTTTGATTCAATAAATAAGTGATTGTCACAGGTTTGGAATAAGATTGATTCACTCAACATGAGTTGAGTGGATGACACTTTCTTACAACTTTTGAGTTGTATAAAGGAGAAAAGAAGATGCAACTTTGGGTTGCAAGCTTCTAAAACCTCTTTGAATATTTAGTGTTCAAAGAGGGGATCCATTATCCCAACTTGGGTTTGAGAGCATGAAGATGAATTTGGATGCTCTCCTACAATCTTGACTTGTAGGAAAGGGAGAGGGAAATGCAACTTAGAGGTTGTAAATCAGAGGAGTTTTTTTGAACGCTTGGTGTCCAAAGAGAGGGAATTCATTCCTCCAATTTGGATTGGAGGGATGGAGGAGAAGGGATGCAACTTGGAAGCTACAATCCCACGAACATTCTTTGAACGTTTGGTGTTCAAAGAGGGACGTACATTCTCAAAGTTTGGAGTCTTTGGAGAATGAGATAGTTTCCTAGAACTTTTGAGTTGTAGGAAAGACAAAAATGAAATGCAACCTAGAGGTCGCAAGATCGAAAGAGATCCCTTAAACGTTTGGTGTTCAAATGGATTTCTTCACTTAATTTAGTTAGAGTGAAGAGATGAATGAACCTAGAATTTGGTTCTAAGGTCCGAGATTTTCATGTAGCGACATTATGAAATTTTGGAAGATTCCAAATCATCACACATGAAGAGAGGTGATGGTTGGTGGTAGCTCCTAAAGTAGAGCCAAAGTTCATACAATCTAACATTTTGGTACCTTGAGGAGACCCTAAACATCATGTATGAAGGAGGGTGGATAAATGTTTATTGATTTTTGTATCAACAAACATAATGGTATGAACCTAGGATTTTGACCCTAAGTTAAAATGATTCACACACTATAATAATTAGAGCCTTGGGGACGCTCCAACTATCATGCATGAGGGAGATGGACATAAGAAAGAGAGCTTCCTACCTTCCTACAAATGTTTGGGCTCATTTGAAGAGGGGAAGGATGCACCTTAGGTCCTTGAAAAGGATTCCTAAATCAACTTTGACATGATTAGGAAACTTGAATGCGAGAGGTTCACTTGTTACTTTTGTGTTATCAACAAGTGAAGAAATGACTTAGGATTTGGTCCTAAAGTGAAAGGACTAATGCAAAATGCTTAAAGGCTTGAGGAGCCTTAGGATATATTGCATAAGAAGAGATTTGTTGATTTTATGTTCCAACAACGGAGATAGGAGAACTTGGGATTTGGTTCCAAGTTCAAGGTCTCTTGGCATGTGCTTAAGATTTTATGTAAATCCAAATTAACATACACATGGAGGGATATAAGATTGTTCATTGATTTTGTCTCAACAAACAAGGGGTGGGTGACTTAGAATTTGTTTCTAAGGTTTAGCACCATGTAATGATATTGGTTGGAGCCTTTGGAGGCTCTAAGTTATCATACATGAGGGGGATGTGTTGGTTTTATACTCCAACAAACAAGGTAAGAGAACTTAGAAGTTGATTCCAAGTTTCAAATGATTCATGCAATCTAAAACTTGAAGCTTTGAGAATGCTCCAAGCGTTGTGCACGAAAGAAGATTCCCCATTCCTACATGAATGTTTTGGATTCATGGAAAGAGGAGATGCGCATTTGAAAGGAATTTTCCTATGCCCTTTAGAGTTTTGGACTCAATTAGGAGAGGGAAGAATTGATTTCCTAAGGTTTTAGGAGAGGTTTTTAAATCAATTTTGACATGATCTAGAAACTTGGATAAGGGAGATCTATCCTTATGACTTCTAGGAGGTTTAGGATCAAATTTGGTATGATCTAAGAAGTACCTAGGAATGCATGCACATGTAGATGATTCTCCAAATTAGGAAATTTGATGCAATAGAGCGAATGCCCATCTGTTATTTTCTTTACAAGCTTTGCAACACACCCAAAATGAGATTGATCAACCCTACTTGCTCTAGAATTTGTAAAATGAACCTTTAAGAGTTCAAATAAAATTCTACAACAAGTTATCAAATGCATTTGGGCATCTAACCAAGTCATAGAGAAAATTGCAAGTTGGCAAATGCTAACTCCTAAATTCTATGTCAGTTTTGTCATGACATTAGCCTTGAGTAGGTACATATACACAATATGAAATTTGGGAGGATATGTGAGCTACACACTCAATTTGGCTACGAATAGTAACATGCCATAAGGTTTGAATGTAAGCGAAGGTGTCAAGCTCAATATGATGCACAAACATATATTTGAGAGGTGTTGGATAACAACCTGACACCTCTACACGCATCGAAATCCTCTCCGGACCCTCACATGAGAGCCAACAAATGGAAATCACCGAATTTCCACTGTTTTTGCGAAGTGGACAGCCAACAAAGGGATTTTGGCGGACCAAAAATCAAAGTTTCTAGGGACCTAAGTCTTTGGATCGTCAATCACATGCCATTGGCTGGGGAGCCTTAAGGTTTTGCCTAAGTTTTAGGATTTTACCTCACCCGGATTGTCCTAGCGCTCCAATCCAAGCTCCAAATGATGTACAAGCTCCTTTGAAGGCTCAAAGCTGCTGTACAAGCTTTTCCGGATGTCGCCGCTGCTGTCCAAGCCTTTTCGGAGGGTGGATTTGCTGTCCAAAGCGCTCCGGATGACAGTTTTCGCTGTTTGAGTGTTTCCTGAAGCCGTCACTTGCTGTCCAAATGTTCCAAACAGCAGTTTTTGATGTTTGAAGGCTCCCGGAAGTGGTCGCTTGCTGTCCAAATGTTCCAAACAGCGGTCCAAGCTGCTCCGGATGACAAATATGCTGTCAAAGGCGCACCAAACTGCTGTCCTCACTGTTTGGAGGTCGCTAGAGTTGAATTGGAAAGAAGTAGAGGCTTCCTACCTCCTCCTTTAGTGTAATAGGGACCAAGTACAACAGCCCTTTGCTTTGTTTTCAAGAAGGGAGACAACTAACAGCAGGAAAGGGAAGTTTCTGCTTCTCAGTTGAAGGAAGGGAACAACGGCAGCGGGAGAGAACTTCTTTTCATCCCAAAGAAGAAGAAGACAACAGTTGGCTGGTCCTCCCTTTTGGTTGGGACGTACGCAAGAGGCCCTGGCCGTCCTCTTCCTTCCGCCTGATGTGGGATGGACTGCAAGCAAGTCTCCCTTTCTTTCTTCCACTCCGCTGGGACGGCTGAACCACACGCAAGGGAGCTCCTCTTGCTTCGCTTGGGAAGGACGAACCAAACTAGAAAGCTGATGGCTCTCCCTCTTCCCTTTCCTCCTTGCCTGGGACTGGTGCAAGCAGAGAGCCGCAAGGCTCCCTCTCCCTCTCACGCTCTTTCTTCGCTCTTGCTCGGGATGGGAAGAACCAGAGAGTCGAAGGCTCCCTCCCCTTTTCGCTCTGGCTGGGATGGGTGTTAGGGCACGTGAGAGCCGAATGGCTGTCCCTCCTTTTCGCTCTCTTCTTCAGCACGAGCAGCCAGGCGCCCAAGAAAATGAACCAAATCCCCTCTCTCACGCGTGAAACGAGAAGTTTTAGGGAAGATTCTACCAGAAATCTGAGCCATCCATTTCAATTTCTTATTTAGGTATTTGATTTAGCCTAAATCAATCAATTGGGGCTGAAATTAAGCCCAAATTGGACTCGACTCAAACCGATTTGGGTCGGTTTGGGTCCGATCTAGTTAATTTTGCAAAATTAAGCTTGAATCGGCGCTGAATTGTGTCGAATTGGGCTCGACGACTCTCGACGGAGTTTTATTCAGATTGATTTGATTTTAACTAAATTAAATTGTGTTTAATTTAATTAAATTGAGGCTTAATTCAGGTCAATTTCGCCTCGACGACGATCGATTGAGTCGATCAAGCACGATCGAGCCTAGTCGGGCTCGATCGGGGTTGGGTCGATACGAAAATATTCGTCAACAAGTCATCCACTAATATAATCAGTGTTAATAATAAAATATTGAATATACATGATATTATAAGATTTGTCAATACATATAATATATTCTAATATAATATTCATAATTTATAAATGTTCTTTGTATAAAAATTTACAAATAATTAAATAGCCAACATTGGTACTAAACTTCTAAATTATTATAACTTTTATAAATGGATGAAATAGGGCAGTACGAAGAAGAGGGTTACAAAGCAATATTATGGGCCTCCTTACTAGTGATTCTATCTTCTTATTCAAAGTTCTCACTTCAAAATCAAGACAAATGTTAACATAGATATGTGAGATTTCTACATAAACAACCCTGCTCGTAGGGAAGAATTAAAAGTTCGTCAGGGATGTTAAGCTCCTATGAACTAGTCCCGAGGCTAACCAAGAAGGGGGTGAATTGGATATTTAAAAACTTCTTTAACTAAAAGAAAAATCTTTTTATATCTTGCAGCAGAAATAAATTAAATCAATAATAAAAAGATTAATCAGAGATTTAACCCAAGCAGTTAATCGTGATAAAAATAAAGTGCGGAAAATAATCAGAAAGAACATACCAGATTTATATTGGTTCGGTTCAATCTTACCTATGTCCACTCCTCGGAGTCACCCTATGAGTATTGCACTAAACCTTTAGTGACTTTTCTTTATCCCCCACAGCTAGGCGGGAAGCTCTTACAAAATCACTTCACCTTTCCCGGTGCGGCGAAGTGGTCGGGTCCTTTGACACCAAAGAGATCTTTTTCTTTTCAAAACTTTTCTCAAAACGAACCTTGAATTCGATGTTAATAAGGTGCAAGCTTGCCAGAGCAACCGTGTGAAACCCCTTTCACACTCCCTTGAAACCCCCTCCAAGGATCTTCTCCCTCTCTCAAACTCCATGATGGGGACATCAGTTTGTGGAAGGTTTATCAGAGGCGTGGCCGCTGATCTACGACCACGATCGAGTCTTTGTACTTTTGAGTTATTTATGTTATTTTCTTATTTATGTATTTTTCTATTTTTAGTGTCATGTATTTGTTTTTCAGTTGTACCCTTTTAGTTGTAAGATGTCGTATGTAAGCCTAGAGGGCAATTGTCTTTTATTTTCATGAGTCATGTACTTAATTATTTATAGCCTCATGTTTTATTTTTCAAGGTAATGAATGATTAATCAAAAGTTTTCTTCTTGCATGAGTTCTTGTGAGAGTTTGAGAGTTCTAATGGAGAGAGATCCCTAAAAGAGGGAGAATTGCGCAATACCCACTAACTTAGATAAGTCGGGTTCGTGGTTTTATCCTTATATCTCTTCCTCCCTTCCTTCCCCCCTCCACCCTCACCTAGCTGCCGGTCTCCTACCTCACCCGAGCCCAGCCCAGCCCCTCCCCTCTCAACCTCATGGCCAAACCCCATATCCGATACCCTAGCCACCATCTATGCCCCTCTCCCCTTCCCTTTTCTCCCTTGAGTTTCCTAATTGGGTTGTGGATTAATTTGGGACAATTTTGAAATTCAAATTCATTTTTATTTGAATTTAAAATCTTTCCTAAATTGATTTCCCTATTTTAGGAAAGTTTCTAAATCCATCATATTTGAATTTAAAATTTAAATTTTAATGAAGGACAAAACTTTCCTAATTCCTAAATCCAAAATAGGAAGCCTAATTAATTGCTCCTCAATTCCCTCTCCCCCTTGAATGCTGTAGACCCCTCATGCCTATCCCCATTAAAGCTCTTTTAATTATTTCCTAAAATCCATCCCACACTTAGGAAATAATTCCTAATCCTATTTTCCGACTTGGCCGAAATGTTCAAATCCCTCATACCTCATTATTTCTTTCCAAAGCCACACATTGGATTTTGGAAATAAATCCCCATGCCCCTCCTTTCCGCCGGCCCCTAGCCCTCTCCCCTTCCCCTTTGAGTTTATTGCGAATTCAAATCTCCTTAGTTCAAAAATCTGAAATTAATTTCAGATCTTTACTTCCATGCTCTCCCTCCTCTCAAATTAAGAGAAACTTTTTTCTCTTTCGAATATCTTCAAGTGCATCATCAAGTTTAAAAGAGATTTGTTACCTAGCTCCTATGAATGGCGGATCCAGAAACTGAATACGGTTTAACCTTCGACGAGGATGGCTTCACTGATATTCTTCAATCAACTTTCTCGACATTAATACGAGGGTTGACCACACCGTCGAAGACTACCTAGGGCATATTCTGGACACTTTAGCTGAAGAAATCAATGAGCATTTTGATGGCGTTGAGTGGAGGACCCACCACTCCTTGACGAGAGGTTATATTTTCCCCTTTTCATTATATTTCTTGAATCTAACTTTCTCTTGCGTTTGATTATAGTCACGAAGGATGATTCTTCCTGCTCATGCTAAGCTTAGTAAACGTAGGGTTTTGAGTGTGTTTCTGCTCTTGCTAACTCTCGTTTTTAGATTAGAGATTGTATTGAAACTATTATTTCGGCATAAAGTGATTTATAATTTATTTTGAAAGTTTTCCAACTCTCTGGTTATGTGGTTTAGCCTAAACGAGTGTGACCCCTTTCTTGTTTTATTCGTTATTTTAAAATGCTAATGGTTTCGTCATTTCTATTCTAATCAAGAGTTGTGCAAATCCTTATAAACATTACATTCTTACTTAGTCTTGCATCATCTGGTATCAGAGCATGGTATACTCTTGCATGTTTTAGGATTCTTGGTAGTTTCCTTTTCTGCATTTTAATCTTTGCTTTAGTGTCATTTAGAAAACTGCTAGGTTGCTGTCCTGTTGGTTTTTATTATCATTTTGCATCGCATCATTGTGTTTTACTCATATTAATTGCTTCCCATTACATCCAAGTCTTGTTAGGAGTCCCGTAGTAACTTCCAATGGACCCGGAACAATTAGGAAGGATCTTAGGCTTGTTGGTAGGTCAAATGAACAACATTAGCCAGCAACTTAAGGAAAGCTAAGCGGATCTAGCTGAGCTTCGTAGGAACACCACTGAGAGATTTGATACACTTGAGCGAGCTAGAGACCACCCTACTCCTTACACCCCATCTAGATCACCTATATATGGGGATGAAACCTACCCAGATGAGAGGCAGCATCGTGCCAATCATCGAGCTCTGTACCATGGACATGACTCACGTCATGATCCAGATTTGGATGAGAGGCAACACCGTGCCAATCATCGAGCACCTTACCACGACATGACCCACGTCATGATCCTGATGCACCACTTATGAAAAATATTAAGGTTGATGCTCCTACCTTTGATGGCACACTCGATCCCCAGCTCTTCCTAGACTTGGTCAAAGGTATGGACAGTTTCTTTAAGTGGTGTGACATATCTGAGGCTAGGAAGGTCAGCTTTGCGGAGATGAAGCTCATGGGTAGGGCGAGTCAGTTTTGGGCCAACATAGAGAGTCTTAGGGAAGCTATGAATGATTACTCCATTGTTGATTGGTCGTCTATGAAGCGGGAACTCAAGCAGAAGTACTTGCCTTCGTCGTACTTCCCCCGACTATCGGACACGTGGAATAGGTTAACTCAAGGCAACAAACCAGTGAAGGAGTACATCGCCTCTTTTGATGATTTCTTGATTCACTGCAAAGGGGAGACCTCTACCAACCCCGCGCAGATGTTATCTATGTTTCGTACCGGGTTACGAGAGGATCTTCGCAATGAGTTGTTTGCCCGAAACGTCACTACACTGGAGAATGCCTACAGCTTATTGCTTGATCTAGAGAAGATCCGTTCACAGCACCTGAGTCGTTCACATGACTCTAGACCCCCTACAGATCAGCTGGTAGTTCCACCACACACTTCTTCTACCCGACCCACTCCTGGGAACACGACCTGACCACCCATGGGTCCCACTGCACCTAGATCTGACTTTAGAAACTAACCTCCCACCCCGGATATCCCTAAGTCCAGTCCCGGGACTAAGTGCTTTCGATGCCAAGGGTATGGGCATATCGCTACTCAGTGCTCCAGCCCTTATAAAGTCTCGGTCATCGAGGAGATTATTGAGGACGATCTCGATCCCGAGTTTGATCAGATCCACCAAGTCGAGGAAAAAGGCGAATACTTCGAGGAGGATGACGACACTGCGGTCCTCCATTGCCTTCAAAAATTGGATACATCTGTCATCTGCGTGGTGAGATGCGAGCTATCCCACCCGACACCCACGGATGACTGGCGTAGGACCTCGATTTTCCACACCTACACCAAGATCAAAGACAAGAACTGCAAAGTCATCGTGGATAGCGGTAGCTGCATAAATGATGTTTCCTCCAGCATGGTATCCCAGTTAGGTCTTTTTGTCGTTCCTCACCCCAACCAGTATAAGGTAGTGTGGGTCAACTCCACTGCTTTGGAGGTGAAAGAGCGAAGCCACGTGCCCATCTCCTTTGCCACTTATAAGGAGAATGTTTGGTACGATGTGTTGACGATGAATGTTGGACAAATCTTGTTAGGTAGCCCCTAGATCTATGATAATGATGTCCACATTTTTGGGCGTTAGAACACCTGCGTGTTTGAACATGCGGGCAAAAAGATTAAGCTTTTGCCATCGCAGCCCCGGGTTGCGGATGACACGAAATCCAACCCAGTCAAATCTAATAAAGGAGTAAACCTTGTCATTGCCAAAGTTCTAACTGTTGAGATTGCTCAAGGCACCCCTCTTTACGCCTTAGTAGGCTGTGAGATTCCCACCGAATCTGACGAGCCCATTTCTCAGGAAGTGCAGCCTATTTTGGGGCAGTATGCTGATGTCTTTCTCGATGATCTTCTAGATCAGTTACCACCAATTAGAGACATTCAGCATGCCATAGACTTCGTCCCTGGAGCCTCCCTCCCGAACCTGCCACATTATCGCATGAATCCCACGGAACATGCCGAGCTTAAGAAGCAGGTTGACGAGTTACTATAGCGAGGTTTCATTAAGGAGAGTCTGAGTCCCTGTGCGGTGCTTACCTTTCTCACCCTGAAGAAGGACGGATCGTGGAGAATGTTTGTTGATAGCCGTGCTATCAACAAGATCACCATCAAATATCGATTCCCTATTCCGAAGCTTGATGATATGCTCGATATGATGATGGGTGTCACACTATTCTCCAAAATTGATCCCAAAAGTCGGTACCACCAGATCCGGATCTGACCCGGAGATGAGTGGAAAATTGCCTTCAAGACGAAGGATGGTCTCTACGAGTGGTTAGTCATGCCTTTTAGGCTAAGTAATGCCCCTAGTACATTCATGAGGATCTTGACTCAAGTGCTGCGCCCATTTATAGGAATGTTTGTCGTCGTCTACTTTGACGACATTCTTATCTACAGTTAGTCAATTATTCAGCACTTAGGCCACTTGAGGCAAGTTTGTGAGGTCTTAAGGAAGGTGCAACTATATGCCAATCCGAATAAATGTACCTTCCTTGTAGATCACGTCATTTTCCTGAGCTTCATCGTTTTAGCCCAAGGGATTTTCGTAGACCCCGAGAAGGTGAGGGCCATTATGGAGTGGCCTATCCCTTAGAACATCCAGGAAGTCCACAGCTTCCATGGATTAGCTATCTTATATATGAGATTCATTCGCAACTTTAGCACTATCGTATCTCCTATCACTGATTGTTTAAAGAAGGGTGATTTCCATTGGACCCTGGCTGCCACCCAAGCTTTTGATGAGATCAAACAAAAGATGGTGGAAGCCCCAGTGATGCGACTTCCTGATTTTTCCAAAGTCTTCGAAGTGACTTGCGACGCTTCGGGGGTCGGAATTGGAGGAGTCCTCTTCCAGGAAGGTCACCCAGTAGCTTACTTTATTGAAAAGCTTAATGATATTCGGCAGCGTTATTCCACGTATGACAAAAGAGTTCTACGCCGTGATCCAATCACTCCGTTATTGGCGACACTACTTGCTCTCACAAGAGTTCGTCATTTTCTCGTATCACGAAGCTCTGTCTTATATCAACTCCCAAAAGAAATTGAATAAACGCCATGGTCGATGGGTCGAGTTCCTTTAGGAATACATGTACACCCTTAGACACAAGGCGGGAGTTGAAAATAAGGCTGCCGACACTCTCAGTCGTCGTATGATGACTACCACTGAAATGAGAGCAAAAGTCGTGGGATTTGACCAAATAAAGATGGATTATTTGGAATGCCCCGACTTCAAGGAGACCTACACTCTCTTGTCCACAGGCAACACACGCTTTGTGGGCAATTTCCTATTGGAGGATGGTTATCTCTTCAAAGCCAAGAGGCTTTGTATTCCGAGCACCTCCCTTAGGGAATTTTTGGTCTGGGAACTCCACGCCGGAGGCCTCGCTGGGCACTTCGGACGGGACAAGACTATTGAATCCGTGGAGTATCGCTTCTTTTGGCCCAGCCTGAAGAGATATGTTGGTCGGCTGGTCAATCGGTGTCACACCTGCCAACTGGCCAAGCAACGTAAGCAAAACACAGGTCTTTACACTCCCCTACCTGTACCTAGCTGTCCTTGGCAGGATGTTAGTAACTTAGTATGGACTTTATCTTAGGCCTGCCCAAGACACTCCATAGGCACGATGCCATTTGTGTGGTAGTTGGCCGATTTTTCAAAATTGCATATTTCATTCCATGCTCCAAAACATCTGATGCCTCTCACATTGCTTAGTTATACTTCAATGAGGTCGTCCGTCTACATTGTTTACCCAAAACCATTGTATCAGATAGGGATGTGAAGTTCACCAGCTATTTTTGGAAACCCCTGTGGATGAAAATGGGCACCAAACTGCAATTTTCCACTGCCTTTCACCCATAGACTGATGGTTAGACCGAGGTAGTTAATAGGAGTTTGGGTAATCTGTTGCGGTCTTTGGTTGGCGAGCACATTAGAGATTGGGATTCTATTTTGCATACTGCTGAGTTTGCTTGTAATAATTCTATTAACCGGACCACGGGTCTAAGTCATTCTGAAATTGTATACGGGTTCAAACCTAGACAACCGTTAGATCTGATACCCATGTGTTCTAGGTTTAGGATTTCTGAGTTTGCATCTTCATTTGCATCTTATTTGCATGAACTCTATAAGGAAATTGCACAACAAATTGAAAGAAATAATAATGAATATAAACTACATGCAGATTTAAAATGACGCTTCAAAACTTTTGAGGTTGGTGACTCCGTGATGGTGTGGATTCGTCCGGAACGATTTTCGCCTGGAATAGTTAAGAAGATGCATGCCTAGAGTGCTGGACCTTTCAAAATACTTAAGAAAATTAACGATAATGCCTATGTAGTAGATTTGCCTGCATATTTTAATATAAATCCCTCTTTTAACATAGAAGACTTAGTTGCATATGAAGGCCTTGATTTTAAACCCGCCAAATCCACTTATATAAAACAGCCTTGTGAGATCCCAAACCTATGATTTGTCCGGTTTGAATTCTAGAGAGAGAAAGTTCTTCCTGGTTTTGAAATCGGATTTTGCGGGTTTTTCCGCGATCGATGGTGACTGCGCCGGTGGATCATCGACATCTTTAGCCGGTATCCATGATTGTTCCACGGTCATCTGGTTCTCTTTGGTCCAGCGATAGAAAATCTAATGGAATAGTGATTCGGGAAGGAGGTAGGCCGTTGAGCCGTCAAGAAACTGTTGAAGGTAAAGGAAAGAATGTGATAACAGATGAATTGGATGCACGAGTGGATACGATTGTTGAAGATCTACCAGGTTTGATGAATGTTGAGTCTCGGCTTCTCAAAATTTGGTTTTACGGGTGAGAAATTTTTCCGAGGTTCTTGATGCGCAAAAAGTGCGTAATTTGGGTGATGGAGATGCTTCTTTGGAAACCCGAAAGGAAGATATTGTGAAAAATATGGGCGAAGTTGTTGAGGCTTGGTCGAAACCGAAGCTAATCATGGTTGCATTTGACAGAGATTTGATGCAGTTCTATGAGGACGGTGTGGCTGTAAAATTGAACGCGGAAAGGGAAGCTGAGAATGTTAGAGTATTAAAGAACTCGATTGTACTCAAAGTTCTGGGGAATGGAGTTCCATTCTCAGTTTGCAGTTCGGAGCTAAGAAGACAATGGAGTCAATATAGTAAATTTCATTTGACCTCAATTGGATTGGATTGGATACTCTGTTCGTTCAATTCGTGTGAGGTGGTTGATGAAGTTTTGAACGGGGGCCCATGGTATGTTAATGGATTAATTGTTGGTATGGATAGGTGGACTCCTGCTTTTGATCCAAACTCGTTGAAAGGTATATCGGCACCGGTGTGGATCCGTTTACCTTGCCTACCTCTATATTGCTGGGATGAAGATAGCATAGCTAGAATTGCTTCTTGCTTTGGATCTCCTATGTACGTAGATGGAAATATATTCCGATGGAGTAAACGAGAATTTGCTCGTGTTTGTGTGAGAATTGATTTAGAGAAGAAACTTTTGAATGGTA
>NW_021319205.1:0-44544 GCF_001605985.2 Dendrobium catenatum | reverse complement strand
TATGAACACATTATGGTGAAATGCAAATATTTGATTGATATAATTCTGAAGTTTGAGGGAATGGGAATTTCTATTCCTAACTTTCATTCGCTGGATTGTTGCTTGGAGAACCTAAGGAAGATGTCTGTAAAGAATCCTGGGATGGTTCGGCTGTATTGCTCTGCGGTCTATTATTCTTGGAGAAGTCGAAATGATATTAAACATGGTAAGAATGCTGTGCCATGTTCTGTTATTGCTGCTAATGCTTTGTTTTATTCTGTCTCCAAATCTAGTCAATTTCTATCTTGCTGGGGTACTAATTTCCTTAGGGAGTCCCAAAGAACTTGGTACCCTCCCCCGAAAGAATGGATCAAGGTAAATGTAGATGCATCCTTGACAAGCTCTAATTTGGCTGGCATTGGAGGAATCTTCCGGGATTACAAAGGAAGATTTATTAGTGCTTTTGGAAAGAATGGAATGCATTGGGATATTGGCCATCTTGAATTACAAGCAGTCCTCACGGTTAGAGAGTTTTTGAAGAGATGGATGCTGGAGTGTAAAGGCCTTATCATAGAAAGTGATAATATGAATATCATCAAATTCATTCAGAATTCTTTGAAGGATAATAAGGAGAATGTGGGTAAGTGGCCACATAAGAATTTATGTTTTTTACATGATTTTAATAAGGTTGTCTTTCTCCATGCTTCTAGAGAATGTAATAAAGAAGCAAATTGTTGTGCTACTATGGCATTGGAGAATAGGTTTTTCTTTGATAGTTCTTCTTTTGATCATATTCCTTCCTTGTTGCTAGGCTTAATCAAGGAAGAATGTGATCCCCTTATTACTTGTACTTAGCCTCTTTTTTTGGTTTTAATGCTTTTTGATGCATTTCTTTCAAAAAAAAAAGAGATCCCAAACCTACCTCCACTATCATATATTCCTAAATCACCCATGGCAGAGCAGGTGGATGCAATCCTAAGTGATGAGATCATATCCACAATAGAAGGTGGACAAATGAGGTATTTGATCAGGTGGAAAGGAAAGCCCGAGTCAGATGATACGTGGCTAGATCGCGAGTAGTTGCAGCAGATTGACCCGGATGCACTAGAGATCTACGAGAGCACCATAGACACTTACTCAACGGAGTCGAGTTTTCTACCACCCCGGCAGAATGATGGGGACATCAGTTCGTGGAAGGTTTATCAGAGGCATGGCCGCCGATCTACGACCACGATCGAGTCTTCGTACTTTTGAGTTATTTATGTTATTTTTTATTTATGTATTTTTCTATTTTTAGTGTCATGTATTTGTTTTCTAGTTGTACCTTTTTAGTGGGGAGATGTCGTATGTAAGCCTGGAGGGAAATTGTGTCTTTTATTTTCATGAGTCCCATATATTTGGCTATTTATAACCTCATGTTTTATTTTTTAAGGTAATGAATGATTAATCAAAAATTTTCTTCTTGCATGAGTTCTTGTGAGAGCTTGAGAGTTCTAATGGAAAGTGATCCCTAAGAGGGAGAATTGCGCAATACCCACCAACTTAGATAAGTCGGGTTCGTGGTTTTATCCTTTTATCTCTTCCTCCCTCCCTTTCCCCCTCCACCCTCACCTAGCCGCCGGTCTCCCACCTCACCCGAGCCCAGCCCTTCCCCTCTCAACCTCACGGCCAAACCCCATAACCGAACCCCATTGCCGCCGGCCCCCAATTCCATAGCCGCCGGCCAAGCCCCTCTCCCCTTCCCTTTTCTCCCTTAAGTTTCCTAATTGGGTTGTGAATTAATTTTGGACAATTTTGAAATTCAAATTCATTTGGATTTGAATTTAAAATCTTTCCTAAATTGATTTCCCTATTTTAGGAAAGTTTCTAAATCCATCATATGTGAATTTAAAAATCAAATTGGATGAATGACAAAACTTTCCTAATTCCTAAATCCAAAATAGGTAGCCCAATTAATTGCTCCCCAATTCCCTCTCCCCCTTGAATGCTGCCGGCCCCCTCATGCCTATCCCCATTAAAGCTCTTTTAATTATTTCCTAAAACCCATCCCACACTTAGGAAATAATTCCTAATCCTATTTTCCTACTTGGCAAAAATTTTCAAATCCGTCATACCTCATTATTTCTTTCCAAAGCCACACATTGGATTTTGGAAATAAATCCCCAAGCCCCTCCTTGCCGCCGGCCCCTAGCCCTCTCCCCTTCCCCTTTTGAGTTTATTGCGAATTCAAATCACCTTAGTTCAAAAATCTGAAATTAATTTCAGATCTTTACTTCCTGACTCTCCCTCCTCTCAAATTAAGAGAAACTTCTTTCTCTTTCGAATATCTTCAAGTGCATCATCAAGTTTAAAAGAGATTTGTTACCGAGCTCCTATGAATGATGGATCCAGAAACTGAATACGGCTTAACTTTCGACGAGGACGGCTTCACTGATATTCTTCAATCAACTTTCTCGACGTTAATACGAGGTTTGACCACACCATCGAAGACTACCTAGAGCATATTCTGGACACTTTAGTGGAAGCAATCGACGAGCATTTTGAAGGCGTTTAGTGGAGGATCTCCACCGCTACTTGACGAGAGGTTCTATTTTCCCCTTTTCATTATATTTCTTGAATCTTTCTCTTGCGTTTGATTGCGTTTGAATCTAGCCTTCTTGTTTTATTCGTTTTTTTTAAATGCTAATAGTTACGTCATTTATATTCTAATCAAGAGTTGTGCAAATCCTTACAAACATTACATTCGTACTTAGTCCTGCATCACTCTACCATTTCCTCCTTCCCTTTCAAGATCTCTCTTCAAGTTTTCTCCAGAAGAACGACGCTTCAATGGTTGCCAAAGACACTTACCAAGTGCCTTGACAAAGCTTAAATAGAGGGCTTTGAAAAACCCAAAATATTAATCTTGGCGACAAAAATTGTCCAGGACGATCATAGAATCGTCATGCGCAATGTGCTTAAAAATAGGGCTTCAGAAACCCTAAAAACTAAATTCCAGCGAGAAATTTCGTCAAGGACGATTGTCGGATAGTCCCGTACGATGTGCTTAAAATGAGGGATTCAGAAAATCCTAAAAATTCAATTCTATTGCCAAATATCGTCCAGTACGATCGTAGGATCGTCCAGGACGATGTGCAGAATTTGACCTGATAGTCCAGGACGACCACCTAGACGATATGATCAAATTTGTACTAATCGTCCAGGACGATAATGTGGATCATCCTGGATGATTAGAAGAAGAATTATGGTATTTCATCTTGGACGATTTAGGAAAATCAAGTATGTTGGCAAACATCATCCGGTACGATATACAGATCGTCCAAGTCGATCTGATTAAAAAATTTAACCATAATTAATCTCCCAATGACATGATCAATTTAGGCATGATTTGTATTGATCGTCCAGGACGATTTAGATCGTCCGGGATGATTAGAACAAAAATTGAATCTTAAAATCTTGCCTAAATTATCATTGGCGGCTTTTTTCCAAGATCATAATGGATCGTCCTGGACAATCCAAAATCGTCCAGTACGATTAGTTCAAAACTTGAACTTCTGGTTTTGACTAGATCTCACTCCCCTGAGTGTGTGTGTGCATGGTCACCAAGCAAGCATACTCCCTTATAGGACTTGACTCAAGAAATCAAAATTACATAAATGAATATTACAGTCCCTTTACAACATAACCTTATTCAACCCAATCTTAAGCTCTAATTCTTTGTTTGATGTTGCATGATATTCCTGAAATGTCAGTATGCACACAAACAAATATAGAATGAAAAATACTATGAGATATAAAGATGTTTGTTATTATCAAAAACATAAAACTTATGAGCTCGAGTTGCAACAAGAATAAGAATCTCCAACATGGAAAATGTTAGATAAATAGAAGCCTTAAGCGTGTTGGAAGCTCCAGACGGTGGTGGTGCAATGGCCTCCCCTCGCACCTATGCGCGAATTTCCAAACAACCTGTACAAGCATCTGATAGGAAGTGGATGCAAAACTTATGAAATTCCTTGACTGAATTTACAATTTCAGCAAAACAGAAATCGATAACAAGTAAATGAAGAAGAATAACACTCAAGAACCCTTTTTATTGGATTATATATAAAAGAAAAGACAAGATACATTTGGATCTTCAATTGGAGAGGAGGATCCGGCTCTCCCAAATCTCTAGATGCCACTAGAGCCCAAAGAACCCTAAAAATGCTACGATTTCAGCAAACAAGACCTACCCCTAACCCTATGAAAATCTCCTACTTAATGTAAATAATAAACAACAAATACCCAAACAGCCCTCCTCCAATTTCCTCCTAAATCTATCTTATTTCCTTAATTATTTCCCCTCCAAATCAGCCCCCAAATCTGCTTTTATCAATTAGGCAACATATCTTAATTAATCCTTCCTAAATCAGCCCTCAAATATGTTATCTTTAATTGAAAAACATCTTCTAATTAATTCCCTTTGATTAAGGACCTTTCTAAACAGCTCCTTCTTGATTAGGAAACTTTTTAATTCCTTCCTAATCAAATTAGTTGGTCCATCAGCATCATGAGAAGATAGAGACCTCACCCCTAACTGCATTTCCCCAACAAGCCAATAATAGCAAGACATCTGTCCTGCTCCTAACAAACTCAAGCAAAAACAAAGAAAATTAAATCAAACTAATAGTTTCTTTGCACCCGAACTTCTCCCGCATCTTGTCGGTTTCCCCATAGTAAAGTCCTTTAGCATAGTCAGTTGTAGGCGAGTTCCACATGTTCGTTCCTGGTGACTGTCCTTAGCTCTGGTCATGACTTGGCTTCTCCTATCAATTGCCTCCTTCCTTTAAAAATCAATCGTCCTCAAGGTTGTGGTTTGTGTATGCCTTTTGTAGTTTTGCTGTGTGGCGTCTTCTAGTGGGATACTCTGCCGTTGGACAAGGAATTGCTGTTGGGTGTGTTGCTAGATGGACAACTTCGTTATTGAGCCAAGAAGTTTGTGTTAATATTGCTCCATGCAGTTTGGTGTTTTCTAAAAATGGTTTGAGGACTGAGACGTGAAAGACTGGATGGATTTGAAAGTGAGGAGTTTGTTGTAATTTATAAGCCATTGGATCGATTTGTTCAATTACAATAAAAAGTAGCGATGAGAGAACTTTGAGTAGCGGCAATCATGAAGTGAAATTTGTCGATTGTAACTTTACAAGAGCTAGAAACCCAAGGGCTAATTGTAAGTCTCGTCCGTGTTTATCAGTTTGTTGCTTCCTGCGATTGTTTTTTTAATATACTCTTGGATGGAGCGTAATATTTGGTAACGTTGCTGCAGCCATTGAAGGCCTAGGACAAGGCCAGCTCCCTGAATTAGCAGCACATATCAATATCTTCGGAACGTATGGCTTTGCAATTCAAGTGACAAAGAATAGCATTTTGTAGTGCCGTGAAGCTTGTTTCCGTTGCCCTCCACTTGGAATGGTGACGTTCATGTAATTGGTAGTTGCCAGAATTAAACGAGGCACCTCCAAATGAAGTTGTGGGTTGAATCGCTATCAATGAGGACTTTAATTATTTTATTGGAAAGTAAGTCGACAAAGCAAAAGGTGTGTGGTGTTGATTACCTATCGAAAGCATGTAAACTAATTTCGAGAATATCTAGAGATGAATAATGTTTTCAGGAATAGCCTGATTCTTAGACCGGGAAGTATCTAACAATGGCTCTTGTTTGTTTGTTGAATTTGTATCAATTAATAGGGAGAATATTTTGCTTTTGCAAACATGATTATAAGAAAAAATTTTATCAATGATGAAGCAAAGCCCCTTTTACCTCTTTTCAATAGTTTTAGTTAACAATTTTTTTATAGGGAATGGCGCTTTCACTATAGCAGGTTTAGAGGGTGTTGGAAGTAGTGGTCATAATTGGGATATAGCAGGTTTAGAGGGTGTTGGAAGCAGTGATAATAATTGGGAGGCCAGAGGGTTGGATGGTTGGTATGGGAGCATCTTGTTGGAGTTTATCCTCAGCAAGTTTAGCCAACTTAATAGCTTGATATAATGAAATGGGGTGTTGAATGTGCACTTCTTTTCGAATGGCCAGGCGGAGATCAAATACGAAGGAGCTTTGGAAGAAGACTTCGTCAATGCCAGTTATCTAATTGGTAGAGTTTTTCAAATTCCAACTGATAATCAGAAACAATGGTTTTTTGTAGGAGTTGCAAGCTCATCGTGTTGGTTGCAACATTATAACTGCCCAAAATAGTTACGAAGAGTTGAGAAAAATTTAGTCCGTGATGTTAAATGCTTGGTTTTGGATAATCGAAGATACTTTCTTCTGTTGGTCCATTCACATGGTAGGAAGATGAGGTTTTTTTTTTTTCGTCTGAAAGTTTGTGAAAGTTGTTGTAGTGCTCGATCTTTTGAATCCAAGCTTTTGGATTTTTATCAGCATAACATGGGATGGTTTTTTGCAATGGATTGAATGGAGAACTACTCATGAGCTCATTCATGGGTTTGCCAAACATGGATAGGTCTGGTTGTCGAAATTAACTAGAAGCCATTGGAAACAGGCCTGCTACTCTTGTTCTGCAACAATTCTTTAATTTCATTGAGCTGCTTTTATGTGGTTTGCATGTGATTCTTGAGATGTACCATGGAGTGAGTGTTGTTTGCCAAGGATGGAAGGTTGAGTAGTAACGAGAGCGCCAAAATGTTAGATAAATGGAAGATTTGATCGTGCTGGAAGCTCCAGAGAGTGGCAATGTGATGGAGGAAGGTGGGTTTCAATAAACGGATGAAATTGGAAAAAAAAAAGGAAGAAAAGAATAACAGAGTAGAAGGTGTTGGATCATTCATTGATTTCTCTTGTTATGGCAAAACGTTCCTCAGCCTCAAGTGCCAATAACAATAGGGCATCTGCCCTTCTCCAAACATGCTTAAGGAAAAAAAATTTTAAAGCAGACTGCCGGTTTTCTTGCACCCAAACTTCATCCGCTTACTGTTGGTTTCTCCACAATAAAATTCTTCAGCTTAGTCTATGGCTAGCAAGTTCGACATGGTCTTTTCTGGTGACTGGCCTCAGCTGCGGTCATGTCTTGGTTACCTGTACCACGCATCCTAGAAGTAATCATTTTTTTTTTGAAACCATGCAAAAGCAATCAATTAAACTAAAGAAGACACAAGCCTAGGTACAAACTAACTTGATATCATCTCACCTTTGATCAAAACAATCAAAGGAATAGGGATGTTATCAAAAGAAAAACTATCAAATATAAAATTCCCATCTATAGCTAAAGTAGCGCACAAATCAGCTACCTTATTACAATTCCTATTTACATGATGGAACACTACCTTATTAAAGTCCTTGAGGAATAAAAGATCCTTGCCCGGCCAACTATCCATCTCCCATTCTTTAAAGAATTTTGTAAAAAAGTAATCACATTGATATTATCACTTTCAATGATAATACCTTTACTTTCAAGCATCCAATTTTGAATGAAGTCTCTAACATCCGCAATCACCTCCATCTCTAGCTGTGCAATGTACCAATGAATTTTGTGTCTTCCAAAAACCAGAAGAAGTCTCCCCTTGTGATCTCTGAAGATACCTCCGACACCTCGTTGGTTTGAATTTAACAATGATGCATCCACATTTATCTTAATCCAATCTAGTGGTGGAGGGCGCCAAGAATCAAATAACTCCCTAGGGAGATTAGCACCCCAACTAACTAGAAGTGGAGAAGACTTTAAAACAGCCAAAGATAGTACATTTGCAGCCACTACAACACTCGGCACAGCTGCTTTCTCATGCTTCACTAAATTTCTGTTTTTTCAGTTCAAAAACACAGCCACACAATACATTCGAACCATTCCTGAATTCTGGACATTCAACATCTTGAGCTTTTGAAAACAGTCCTCCATAGAAACGAAAATTGGAATATTGAACCCCCACTCCCGAAGCTTGTCAAGCACTTCCAGCAGGTACTTACAATGAACAATAACATGTTCATAGCTTTCAGTTACCAGGCAACCTCTAGCACACCTATCATCATTTGTAAGTCTTCGAAACTTGAGAAACTGATTACTAGGAATAGCAAATTTGCTAATACGCCACCAAAAAATTTTCACATTATAGTTGAGCTTTAAATTCTTAAGCCAACTGTAGAAACCATCAACGTCTCCAATTCCCTTTTCTTTCATTACTTTATCATATGCCAATGCAGTAATAGAATTACCAGAGAGTTTACAAATAGTTTCCAGCTGATCTTCTTGATTAACATTCAACTTCACCGTTCTAATAAGTTTCACTAGCTCTTCATGAAAGCTAATAGAAAGTTTGGCTTCATCCCATTGCCCTGTATTCTAAATAAACTGCTGTACATACAGGTTCTCCAAAGCACCACAGTCCAAAAATGTTGGCTACTCATTTAAACTTCTATCCAGTAACCATATATCACTGAGCACCTTAATTTTGTCTCCACTTCCCACTTTCCATCTAATAATATGCTTTAAACTTTTTCCTCCATCTTTTAGAATTTTCCAAACATTTGAAGTACAATTCCTGCAATTATCTTCCATTACATTGTCACCAAATTTGGCCCTCAGCGTTCCGTGAAGAAGAGATTCTTGATGCTGGATAAAATTCCAAGTCAATCTAGCCCGTAAGGCTCCAGCTTTGTTTGCAAAAGAGTGAACCCCCAAACCTCCAGCACTTCTAGGATTACAGATTTCCTCCTAGGAAACATAATGTAATCCAAACTTCCCATCTTGCTTGTGCCAAATAAAACTCATACACAGTTTTTCCACATCCTGAATTACTCTCTTAGGAACAAGAGAATGCGTGATAGCAAAACACGGTAAAGACATCAAAGATGTCTTAACAAGCACAATCTTCCCTCCCAAAGAAAGAGACTTCTTCCCCCATACATTGAGCTTATCATTAACATGGCTAAGTAAATCCTGAAAATCTGCAACTCCTAGCCGATTTAAGGATAACTTGATGCCTAAATACTACAGTTCCTTAACCACCCTGAAACCGAGAGTTTTGGCCACCTTTTTCCTACAATGTCTGTTAACAAACTTGCCAAATATCACTTGAGATTTGTTAACATTAACCCTTTGCCCTGTCCAGCAACAAAAATCCTTCACAATGCAGTTAATCAACCGAGCCAATGAAGTTGAAACTTTAGAAAAAAGAAGAACATCATCTGCATATAGTAGGTGAGAAATAATCAGACCTCCAGACGAAACCTGAATGCCCAGATCCTGTCCTCTTTGTTTAATACCACTAGAAAGCAATTGAGAACACATAATGAAAAGAAACGGTGATAGAGGGCACCCCTGCCTAAATCCACAATGAACTTCAATCCATTTAGTATTCTTTCCATTAATAACAATAGAAAATCTGGCATTAATCACACATTCCATAAGAAGCTTAGAGAATGTGTCAGGAAAACCAAACCATCGAAGAATTTGATTCAATGTAGTCCATCCCATACTGTCATAAGCCTGCTCCATATCTAGTTTCACTGCCATCAAACCTTTTCTATTCTTTGACATCTTGAATTTATTAAAGATTTCCTGTGCCAATAAGCGGTGCTCGGACATAGACCTGCCCGAGATGAATGCAACTTGCTCTTCAGAAATCATATTGGGTAGACAGTGCTTCAACCTGTTAACCAACATTGTGGCCACAATCTTATAAGTGCTTTGACATAAACTGATTGGTCTGAAGTTAGACGGCACCAACGGGTTATTGCATTTGGGAATTAAGACCACAAGAGTAGCTTTCCAATTCTTATGCATTTCACCACCTTTTAAAAACTTCTCAATTGCATTCCAAGTAGTTTCCCCAACAATCTTCCAATAACATTTAAAAAAAGAAGAGGTTACCCCATCAATACCTGGAGATTTATTATTTCCTTGCTGAAATACAGAAATTCTGCAATCTTCCATAGTAAAAACTGCATTCAACACAGCAGCTGCTCCTTAATTTTCTGATCTTCAGCAGGTAAAGGCCATCCAGTGAGATCACAATTCCGATGCTCCCATTTCTTCTCAAAGAACTGTACGAAAGCTTGCTCAATTTGCTCTTCCTCTACCACAAGAGTATCATTTACATCCTTAATTTGCCAAATCTGCTTGGCATTTCTCCGAGCTGATGCAAAATTGTGAAACAATTTTGAATTAGAGTCACCTTCCTCATACCACCTTGTCTTAGCTCTTTGGTTCCACCAAGTAGATAATCTTTTAAGTGTAATATTCAGCTCATGGATCTTTCTTCTCAGATTAACAGATCTTCAATATCAAGTCCCAAACCAACAGTTTCTTTAGTTTGTAGATCCAAAATCTCTTTCTTAAGCTTTTCCTTCAACTTGTTCAGATCTCGGCACTTACTTTTATTCTAGAAAAATAAGGCTCTCAAAGTCCTCTTTAATTTTCGATGGAGCACCTCCTCTGCTTCTCCAAAATCTGCCTTTTTCCAAGAGTTCTTCACAATGCTCCAAGCAGCCGGGTAGGACCTCCAAGTATCTTCAAATCTGATATTCTTGGTAGAATTAATCTTCTTTCCATCCAAATTAAACACAATGGGACTGTGATCAGATGCCACCCGAGCAAGATGTTTAACCTTGCCAAATGGCACCAAATGCATAGCAGAGAAATTGAGTAAGCATTTGTCAAGCCTCCCCCAAATTCTAGAAGAGCCATCTTTATTGTTGCACCAAGTGTAACTTGGTCCAACAAAACCTGCAACATGAAAATCAGCGTTAGTTAAAAACTCCTTCATTTCTCTAGATCCTCTAGAGAAAACAAATCTTTTGCCACCCTTCTTTTCTTCTTTATTTAAAATGCAGTTAAAATCTCCCCCCACAATGGCAGGACCCCGCATCTTTTAAACAATTCTCAAGAGAGCTCCATAAACTCCTTCTCTCATTATTACATCTACTACCGTAGACTGAAGCCACCTTCCATACGCCCAACAAATGTGTATTAAGAGAACCAATAACCATCTGGGAATTGCTACTCTCAACAGCAAATGAAACCATCTTTGTATTCCACAGAACCAAGATTCCACCCGCCTTTCCCACAGCTGGATAATGAAAGAATCCCACCTTGTTTGGAAGTAATCATTAGAAATGCTAGTATCATAAGATGGCATGCAGGATCTCAATTGCATTCTTACAAACAAGGAGGATTCGCTGATAAGAAAATCCCACATCACAACCAATTCGTATGACAGATACTGCAAATTTGATAAGCAAAGCTTCTCTAAACGTTATATTCAGTACAAGTAAGAATTATAAAGACGAGAAGCTGAGCTTCTCAATGCATCGTAGAAGAATGACTTTTGCTAACTTGCAAATTTCATATTGTATATCATAGTAATACTTCGACTAAATCAAATTTAAAACAAACATACATGAGCACTACGTAGGCAAGTTACGAAGAAATCAATCACTACATCCATTGCAATCACAAAGAATAGACCATCATAACCAACCACACATAGATCACTCACACCGCTAATGAAATAAGGGCGCAAGCATAAAAAAATTAAACAACACCCAATATCAAAGAATAGTAACATATCTATACACATTTTCGAAGCTAATTTTCATTTATTTTCAGCCAAATATCATGTTATATTGTACAATTAGAAAAAAAATTTACAATCTTGCACACTATATCTTAAAAGAACAAGTTTAGGTGCCTTTCAGATAGGTAATCAAGCCATAAAAACATTATAATTAATCTCAGTATATAATTACAACTAATAATGTAATAAGCACACACTTAACAAGGCTGACGTCATCACATTTTACTAGCACAGTACCACAGTACTAATGAGTGGAAGCAACACATACTTTATTCAAAACGTAATTTGGCATAATGAAAATATTTGTTCTATTGGCATAAACATAAGCATAACATGTCCATAAATTACTTGAGATGTTCTAATCCCATGCAGAACATCCTGAGCAATAGGTTTGCTACTGCCATGCTTGGCCATTCTCAAATCAGTAAGAGGCTGTGAGCATGTATCACTCCTTCCATTTATTGTATAACCATAAATCTTAATAAACAATAAGCTATTTTAACATGCTAGCATGTACTCACAAAACAACACCATTGCAAGGATTACCTCATAAGTCATAACCAACTCAAATCATTTGACAATGATATGAGTAAAGTGGATATCAACATAAATAATTTCCTTTGAATAAGGTGAGTTCAATCAAAATCATGTATATTCTATCACCACTCCTCATAATGAGTATTGCTAGCAAATATTATGTCAAGATCTATGAGCTACATGAATGCAAGGACCACATCTTAAACATATCCCTTGCCAATTAACCACCAATGCATGTCTGTAATCTCACCATGAGTAATCAATGCTCATAAGATAGCTAGCTATGTTCATTTATTATATTTATAATTACACATTCCACCCCTTGTGTGATGCAGGACTTAAATACATAAGCGATGTTAGAAAAGAATCTTGCACAATTTAATTTAGAGAGCTTTTTTAACTAAAATACTTGTAGTGATTAAACGATGAAGTAAAACAAAAAAGAGATAAGACTAGCTTAGGCCAAGTCACACAACTAGAAGTTAAGATCACAAAATAAGCAATTACTCAAGCGTTGCATACATGAAAGGTTTTCAACAATAAATTCCTATGTTAACAATGAGACTAGTCACTTTGAAAAGATCCCTCAATTCCTAAATCACTAGGCTTTAGCGGAGGGAAATTAACACTATCTTTATGAATCAAATAAGACCACAATTGAAAAGCAATTAGGAAAATATAAGAGTTGGAGGAAGAGTTTACTCAAAGGAAAGAAGATACGAAGCTTCGGTGTGATCGTTTGGGCATTTGAGAAAGAGTGGACAACAACACCTACCTCCTAGCTACCTTTGGACGGCACTTTGGTAATTCTGGATGTTGGACAGCAAGCTAACTTGGTCTGGATTCTTTGGACAGCAAACTGAACCCTCCGGACAGCACACATGATCTCCCGGCCTGCTGGACAGCAAGGAGAAGTGCAGAACTTTTCTGGACAGCCACCAAACAACGTCCAGGAAATCTGGACAGCAATTTGGAAACCTAGAATTAGGGTTTAGGAATTGTATTGGGAGAGAGGAAGGGAGGAGGAGGTGGGGAAGGGCTTGTGGTTAATAGGAGAGGGGAAAGGAAGTTTCCAAAAATCTGAAAGTAGTTCCAGATTTTTGTTTGGAGGGATTTGAGGTTATGTAATTTGAATTTTAAATAAGAAGAAAGAAAGGAAGGTAATCCTTAATGAGAGATTTGATTGAGGTCTTTTAAGGTGGGGAGCTAATGTGGAGAGAGAAAGGGGGGAGCACAAGGAGGGGCCGGCGGCATGCTTGGAGGGAGAGGGGTTTAGGAAGGGGATTTAGTGCTAGCCTTAACAAGAATATCCCATTGGGAATAATTATTTAAATCCCATCCCATTTTAAATTTGATTGGACTTAAGTAACTTTCCTAAAATAGATTTTCTATTTTAGTAAATATTTTAAATTCAAAAATTGATTGGGATTTGTAATCAAAGCTTTCCAAAAGACGATGGGTCAAGAATGGAAAGTAAATATGGAAGGTTTGAATTTTGGAGGCAATGGTAGGGGAAAAGGGGGGTGGGGTGGCTAGGGTTAGGGTTAGGTTTTGGTGGTTTGAAGGGGTGAGAGGGTGGCCGGTTGGGTTGTAGTGGAGGTGGGGCTTGGCCTGGAGAGGAGGTGGGATTATGGGTGGCCGAGCGCTAGGAGAGGGGCGGTTGGGGGTTAGGCCAAGAGAGGGGGGAGGGGCTTTGGTTGACGGTGGGGAATGGAAGGGAGGGAGGAAGGGGAGCGATGAAGACGACCACGAACCCGGACACTTCCTGCAGTTGGTCGGTATTGCGATGCCCTCACCTAGGGATTTCAATCTCTCCAAGAACTCTCACGGTCTCTCCAAACACATGCAACAACAACAACAACATCAACATCAAGCCTTTTTCTTTTAATGGCCAACATTCGGCACCATAAAGCATTGCAGGCCTCACCACCATCTTATAGAATTTTCCCTTAAGTTTGAGGGGTACTTTTCTACCACACAATAAGCTCGATACATTCCTCCACTTCAACCATCCAACTTGAATTCTGCTGATAATATCCCCATCTATTTCACCATCACTCTGAACAATATATCCAAGATATCTAAAACATGTACTCTTATTAATGACTTGATTGCCCAAAGTCACAATCTCCTCACTAGGTCTATTACTACTAAAATTAAACTTAATATATTCCATTTTAGATCTACTCAAGTGAAAACTTTTAGACTCTAAGGTTGACCTCCATAATTCAAGTTTACCTTCAACTCCCTCTCTAGTCTTATCAACAAGAAGAATATCATCGGCAAAAAACATACACTAAGGTACATTATCTTGCAAATGTCTAGTGAGAACATCCATGACTAAAGCAAAAAGATATGGGCTTAAGGCTGATCCTTGATGTAACCCAACCGAAATAGGAAAATACTTGATCAAACCACCTTGTGTTTGAACATAAGTAATAGCTCATGCATACATATCTTTAATGATTTGAATATAAGCGTCATTAACTCATTTCTTTTCAAGAACTCTCCATAGCACTTCTCCTGGAACTTTATTATATGCTTTTTCTAAATCAATAAATATCATATGTAGATCCTCCTTATTTTCTCTATATTTCTCCCTCAAAGCTCTTAATAAATATATGGCTTCCATATTCGACCTACCTAGCATGAATCCTTGATCTCTCCAAACACATGGATGCAGAAAAATTCATAATAATCATTCAACTGACCTCACAGAAAGAGGGGAAGGCTTTAAATAGTCAAAACAATAAAGAAAATACAAAAGACTTAATTGCCTCTAGGGCATACACATGACTAGGCCCTTAAGCGATGACATAAACAGAAAAGTATAATAAACTCATGAAACATAATAAAAGAATAAATTTAATACAATGATAATCAAAAGTAGATCAGTGCGATTATGGCCGTAGATCGTTTGCCTCAACGCCTCTGGTAAACTCTCCAAGGCCTGATGTCCTCATCATTCTCCCGAGGTGGGAAAAAGTTCGACTCGGTCGAGTACGCGTCTCGGGTGCTCTCATAGAACTCTTGTTCATCTGGGTCGACCTGCTGAAGCTCCTTGCGCTCTAGCCACATATCCTCTGACTCCAGTTTACCTCTCCACCTTATCAGATACCTTCTTCATCCACCCTCTTATGTGGAAATAATGTCATCACTTAGAATCATGTCAACCTTCTTTGCTATAGGTATTTTGGGAATATTTGGTAATGGAGGTAGGCTTGGGTTCACACATCCATAATCAACACATCACACCAAACATTTTCCTTATAGATATCAAAGGAGATAGGTATAAGGCTTCTTTCTTTCACCTCCAAGGCAGTGGAGTTGACCCAAGCTATCTTATATGGGTTGGGGTGAGGGACAGCAGACAGACCGAGTTTAGACATCATGCTGGAGGAGACAACATTGATGTAGTTGTCACTATCCACTATGACTTTACAGTTCTTATCCTTTATTTTGGTGTAGGTGTGAAAGATTGCAGTCTTGTATCAGGCATCAGTGGCAACAGGTTGTGACAGTGCACATCTCACTATGCAGATCAGAGAGGTGTCTATTTTCTATATACAGTAGATGACAATAGTGTTGTCATCCTCCTCGAAGAATTCACCATTGTCTTCCACTTGGTGAATCTGGTCAACCTCGAGCTCAGGTTCTTCTTTAGTGATTTCCTCAATAATAGTGACTTTGTAGGGGCTAGAACAATGAGAGGCGATGCGTCCATACCCCTAGTATCGAAAGCACTTAGTTCCCAGGTGGAACCTAGGGGTATCCGGAGTGGGAGACTTGCTTCCAAAGTTGGGACAGGGTGTGGGAGGACCAAAAGGTGGTCAGACAGGTTTCCTGGGGTCGGCCATGCAGTGGAGGGGTGAGGAGTGGAACTACCGGAAGGTCTGTAGGAAGACCTAGAGTCTTGGTGCCGACTAGGGTGTTGGGGATGGGTTTCCTTGAGGTCTAACACTAAGTTGTAGGCATTTTCAAGGGTAGTAACATTCCGGGCAAATAGTTCGTTGTGTAGATCCTCATGCAACCCAGTACGAAACATGTGCAGAATTTGCACGGGGGTAGTAGAGGTCTCTCAGATAATCATTAAAAGATGTGATGTAATCCTTCATTGGTTTGTTTCCTTGAGTCAACCTATTGGACCTATCTAAGAGCCTAGGGAAGTACGAGGGAGGTAAGTACTTCTGCTTGAGCACGCGCTTCATCGACGACCAATCAATGATGGGATATTCATTTCTAGATTTCCTAAGGCTTTCTAGGTTGGACCAAAATTGACTAGCCCTATTAGTGAGTTTCATTTCAGCCTCAAAGATGTTGTACCACTTAAAGAAACTATCCATCCCTTAATCCAGTCCAAAAAGAGCTGGGGATCGAGGGTACCATCAAATGTTGGAGCATCGACCTTGATATTTTTCATTAGTGGAATATTCGGGTCAAGGTTATGGTCATGTCCATATTGGGGGGGTCGATATGGGGCATGAGGTTTAGACGGAGTGTAAGGGATAGGGTGGCTAGTTTATCTCTCCACCTTATCAGATACCATATTCATCCACCCTCTTTTGTGGAAATAATGTTATCACTTAGAATCATGTCAACCTTCTCAGTAATAGATATTTTGGGAATATTTGGGAGTGGAGGTAGGCTTGGGTTCTCACAGGGTGGGGTCACATAAGGCTCGTTTTGCAGTGGATTTGGTGGGTTGAACTTTAGATGCTAAACATGTAAGAAATGTTTTTCTAATAGGCACCTAAAAGTTTCACAAATTTACAAGAGGCGTGGCCGTACATCGTCGGCCCCGCCTCTAATAAACTCTCCAAGGTCTGATGTCTTCATCATTATGATCGCTACGTCCTCCTGATACTCAAGAAATCTAAAAACTCTAATACTCCTTTTGGTTTTTTTATAAATTTTGGGGTTATTGCAATAGAGTAATCTTGATAGATATGTGGGAAATGTTTCTTTTTGAGAAACTTTTTGGTATGGAGCCTCACTTTTGTTGTGAGATTGGGTGTACTTAGATTTAAGAAAATGTTTTGTTGTTCCCCTTTTATTTGCATTGGTGAGTTCTTTTGAATTGATTAGATATTTTCTTCTCACTTGTGGATGTAAGCTTTTTGAAGTATAACCATGAATTTTTATCTTAATGTGATGTCACATTTAAGAAAAGTACCACAAAAAAAAAAAACACTTTTGGGAGGGGAGTGTCCAATCGACCATAAAGAAGTAACATAGGTTAAAAGATAAGCTCCAAATCTCTCATTTCAAATAAAAGGGAGAATAATACAAAAGAAATAATAAACAAAGAGATTTACCTGATATCAATAATTTATCCATTTAAAAGTTCCTCAAAATGGTACCTTTCTCAAATGTTGTTACCAAGGGTATCACCCATTCGATAAAACTCTAATAATGGGTTGGAAAAAAGTGTAGCGCCATCGTTTAGATTTGTTTTCATATAGAATTTAGTTTTATTTTTAGTTTGTGAAACTCACTTACCTGAACTTTTGGGGATTGAGGGTTAGTTCAGTGGCTGTTGTGAATCGGTGGGTGAGTTGTGGTTGGTGGAGTGTATAAAGAGCATACCGGTTAGCATATTACTCTTATACGTTACTGTACATATGTTGTGCCATTTCTTTAGAATTCAGGCAACTCCTTAATATTAAGCAGTTTAGTTTCACCTCTCACAGTAGCAAAAATGAAATTTTGGTCTATTTAATAGCCACTCTCTTAGTTGAACAGTGTGACATCATAAATATTGCAGTTTTTTCCCAGCCATTATGACAGTAATTTTCTTTGAATTTTCGCTTATCCTTGAATTTTTGCTTATACATTGGGATGTTTAATGGTAAGTTGCTCTTTTTTTATGTTGTCCAACAAGAAATTATTACCAATTTCTAAATTGCACCTTGCGTCTTTAGTTTTCATATTATGATTTTTCTCTGGGTGCAGATCATTTTTCTGAATGTGTTGAGAGGCATGCCTACTCTACTTATGATAAATTTATAAAACTCCAAGGAGGTAATCTTTCCTACTCAGAATACTTCATGTTTCTTGTATGATTTTCAGAAATAACAAAATATGCTTCTTCTTGAGTACTATAACAACTGCCTGCTTCTAAGCCTGTTTGAGTTGGGAGAGAGCAGTAAATAGAATTCCTGCAAGCTTAAACCTGATTCCATCTGTTCATAGGCTAGGAAAATTATTCAGGTTTGTTAGTATGCTAAGAAATTGATTATGATTTCTGAAAGAGGGAATGAAGCCTTTTTTCACCACTTCCAGAAAACGTTAATGTATGCTCAACTTGTTAAAAGGTGAAATTTAGCCTTGTTACTATATCTTATGCATTAAGAGGGATAATTCACTGAAACTCCCTCAATTTGTCAGGAACATAATGGTCATCTACCTGCTTTTCCATTTTTCTTTATGATATTTTTCTAAGGGTTAAATTGTATTACTACTAACTGAATTCTGGCACAATTGTTATGACATTTTTTAATCATGTTATTTTGGTTCTGCTATGGCCTATCTTTTACGAGCTTTTGAGTTTTTATATATATATATATATATAGTCTTATCTACAAACCCATCTGCCTTCCAAAATTTACCTCGGAACTTAGTTCGTTAAAACTCTCTCGCCGAATAAGAAAAGCGAGGGGAGGCCGAGGCCGAATTTTTGGAGCCCACATAATAGTAAACCATCAAGCTTTTGCTTATGTTATTATCTAATTAGATATTTTTGAGATGACAATTTCTTGTGCATTGGAATGGTGATTCTCTCTTAAACTCCTTTCACCATTGGCCTAGGAACTAGTCGAACTTCTAGACTTCTGTTACTGTTACACATGAAGCTCAATAGAACTTTCCCTTTATATATCTTTAGGTGCCTTCACATTTTCCAGTTGTAGTTTGATTATGATCTGTTACCTCATATTGGTGGTACATATGATAGTTATGATAAATTAATTAAGCATTTTAGTTTTGTCCGAAAGCATGTTTATGACTAATTATTTATTGCTTTTGAAAGTGGGATTCTCTATACCACCTGCACACTAGAAGTAGGAGAATATTATTAACCACCTGATGGTTTTTAGGTTTTTCTTTACAAAAATCTTTATTTTAAATGCCTTTGATTCAGTGACCATTATTATTTAATCGTTTTATCTCCATGAGCGCAGAGGAGTTAAAGAAGTTACCTGCTCCACAGGTTGCTATAGATTATTACATGAATGAAGACCTATATTTGTTCGGTAGGTCTTTCAACATTGACAAGAACCGTTTTGATAAACAACAGTTTGTTTGCTGGTTCTAACTTCAGTTTTCTGTTATTCTCTATACATCCAGATGAATTCCAAACTTCCAGAACTCCAAACACCAGGAGGCCTAAAATAGGTAATACAAATTGCCACTTACTGATTCAAAATTTCAGCTGGTTCTTTATAAATTAAAGTAACCGGAGAACTAGCCATAACTTATCCTTCTTTTGATTTTTTGTTTAGAGAACCTGTATGATGTGTTCTTGAACATCAGAGATGATGAAGGAGAGCACTGTAAGACTATGAAGGCCTGTCAAACTCATGGTAACCTTCAATCACCTCATTCAAATATGAGCAGGCGTGATGATGATGTTGAGTGTGCTGTGCTTTCTACCGACTGTGAAGGTTTCGTAGATTGTTTTAGAAAATCTTTGACTACAGATAAATGATGTAAGCTCAAATATATTTATATCAAATATCAGATGGTAATTCTATAATAGAATAGTTTTTCTTTTATATATATATATATATATATATATATATATATATATATATATATGATAGCACTGACATCGCAGAAGACGTTCTCCACTTTGTTATTTTCGAGCTCTACACTTCTGCTTATTCAGCCTGCAACCACTACAGCTTTACAATTTTACTTTAATGTGATTAATTCTCCACCGTTGTTATCTAACCACCTCAATGACATTTTTGTATTTACCATTCCAACTTTATTATGTATAAATGCTGTTCTTGTATGCTTGGGAACTCATGAAAGTAATTAATACAAAAGCTTCTTTTCATTACTCGTCTCTTTATCTCTCTACTTTCAAGTTTATTTGTATTCGCTGTTATCAAGACAAACGATTCAGGTATTTTTACATGATATCAGAGCCATGCTACTACATGCAAACTATTCAATGTGTTTTGTTATTGCTTGGAAGATTGGGTTGCTTGCAATTGACAAGGAAAATATATTTTCACAAAAGAGTCAAGTTCTATCTAGGTTAATAGAAAAATCTGTCATAGGCGCTGGAGCCAAATAATTTCTGCAGTTGCTGCTGCCTGGGAGCAATATTCGGCTATGGTAGAAAAACGATTGACTATCGTTTATTTTTTTTACACACCAAGAAGTAAGATTAGGTCCAAGAAAAACAGAGAAAACAGTGGTAGATTTGCGATCGTTGGTGTCATCCGCCCAATCCAAGTCCCAAAATGCTTGAAGCTGAAGAGTTCTGTTTTAAATGAGCAGGCCATGAGTGGAGGTTCCTTTCAAATAACGGAGAATTCTGGAGAAGATATTATAGAGACAATATATTATAGAGAACTTGGATGCTGTCTAAACAGAGATGGGTTATATTATAGAAAGGTTGCTGTAATTCTGGAGATGAAGAGTATTTGGAGGGCAGGGGGTTAAGTAAAGGCTTGCAGTTTGTCATTCTATCTTTTTTGCCAAATTTCTAACGCATAGGAATTTTGAGATAGATGATAGCCACTGGTTGAGGGAGTAACATCAAAGCCAAGGAACTGAGGTAAGGTTCCTTAGTTGTGCTTATTAAAACGTAGATGAAGTTTATGTAGAAGATTTGTGATGAAAACTTGATCATTTCTAGTGACGAGGATATCTTCAACATAAATGAGGAAATGTATATGGCTGATGTCGAATTTGTAGATCATAAAAGAAGAATCGGTAGAGCTGGAATGAAAACTTTGAAGTATGAGATAGAAAGAGAGGTGCCAAATCATTGGCGAGGAGCTTGTTTAAGGCCATTGAAGATTTTTTTAGGAGACAAACATGATTAAGATGGAGGGGGTCTTGAAAAGCTTGAGGTTGGGACATTTAAATGATCATGGAGGAATGCATTTGCTACATAAGTTGTAAAATTTACCACTTAAAATGGAGAGAAATAGTAAGAAGGAGATAAATGGTAGGAGATTTAGCAATGGTGCTAAATATTTCATGGTAATCTAACTCATTTTCTTGTTTGAAATCTTAAGCAATTAATCCGGCATTGTAACTAGAAATGGAACCATCGGAGTTTCTTTTTATTTTAAAAATTCATTTTCATCCAATGACATTTTGATGTGGTTTAGATGGAATTAAGGTCCATGTCCCTTGACCTTGCAAGGCATTAACTTCAATTAAGAGAGCTTGGAACCATTCCGAAAATTTTATGGCAGTGGTATAGCAGGCTGGATTAGTTTGTAGTATGTGGCTGAGGTGTAAGATTTGATGAGGTTTGAGTGAACCGGTGTGAAGAGGAGTTGTCATAGGATGTCGATTTTGTATAGGGGGTGTAGTGGAGGAATTAGAAGCAGAATTTGTTGAATTAGAAATAGAAGAGGATATTACTGGAGAACGATATAGATGTAGGGATGAGGTATGTGAGCTGTTTGTAGAAACTGGAGCTTGGGGCATTTGTTTAGGTGAAGTAGCTGGGAAGATAATTGGTGGAAAAAGAACAAATGTATGCTCAAGCGTTGTAGTGGAAGTTGGTGGAGATGGTGGAAATGTTTTGGACTCATCAATTTGGACACAACAAAAGATTATAATGCGACTGTTAGGTGGGTTGTAACATTTGTATTCTTTTTTAGAGGAGGTATGCCAAGGAAAATACAGGGAGTGAATCGAGGTGCATGTTTATGTGAAGCATGTAGGCAGAGCCATGGAAAACAACAACATCCAAAAACTCAAAGATGAAAATCATTAGGAGGTTTGTTGTAGAGTAACTAAAATGGGAGAGAGAGAGAGATGACGGTTGGTTTATTAGATATACAACAGTAAGTATAGCATGGAGTGGACTCCTCAGCGAAGGTAGGCGGGTAAGCTCATCAAAAGTGCTCCATAAATTAGATGATAATTGTGATTCATAGAGGATTGTATGAACTATTTCAAGAAGATATTGTGCTTGCATTCGTCAACACCATTTTATTAAGTAGTATGAGGGCATGTGTATTGGTGATGAATGTCGTTTTGAGCTAGAAATTATTTTAGAACATGGTTAATGAATTCACAGCCACCGTCGGTACGGAGAGTTTGTATGGTATTGTTTAAATGTTTTTCAATGGATGATTTTAAATGAATAAATATTTGTGTAGTTTTTTTATTTTTGTTTTAAGAGGATATATTCAGGTATAACGAGAGTAATCATTAACACATATTAAGTAAAAACGAAAACCAATTTTGGAAACAATTGGTGAAGAATCCCAAGCATCAGTATGTAAAGGAACTATAGTAAAATTGAGTGATTCATTGAAAGGTAGCTTGTGAATCTTTGCAAGAGCAGATGGAGTACAAAAAGTGGAAGAAATATTACATAACTTAGGAAAAGACTTTGCAATCACATAAATAGTAGTTGAGTTCGGGTGGCCCAATCATTGATGCCAAAGAGTTGAGATAGTCGAAGTGAAGGCAAATGCAACAGGTGGGGAGGTTGGTAGCTGAGAACTTGTGGAGATCGGGTATAATAAACCATTTAGGCAAGGACCTTGGAGAAGTATTTAATGCGCCACCTGATCCTTAATGACATAACTAGACGAGTCCAAAGAAGTGTAATAGTTGTTATTTTCAACTAATTCGGAAATGGAAAGTTGATGAGATAAATGAGGAGCATGTAATAAAGAAGAGAGAGTAAGCATATGAGAGGGTGTAGGTAATAGGCCTTTTCCTAAATGAATAATGGGTTAAGAAGGTATCGTTGCCAACTATATAGGACCTGATCTGAGTCTTGTAGATAGGACTTTGTAAGGAGTTGAAATCAGGTGTTAAGTAGGCAGTAGCTCCACTATCAAGGGACCATGGAGGAGCAGCAAGTGCTGATGTTTTGGCAATGAGCTATTTTATGATTTTTTTTTAATTTTTGAAGCCCCAAAAAGATTTATATAAGTTTTATACTAAAAATTAATTAAATTAATTATATAATATTAAATTATTATTTTAATCAAAATATTCTAAGTTACTAACAGAATCCTTAAAACTTTTTAAGTCCATTTCCCTATGTATTTTGGCTAACAAAGACCAGTTAGGGAAATTTGATAGAAAATGTGAGAGAGAAAGGAAAAAGGTTATATTTGGATGTCGTAGAACAATTTTCATTTGTCGATTATGTTGGAAAATTTTTGATTATGTTAAAAAAAAAATTGGAAAATGTTAGAAAATTTTCGATTGGTTTCACTAGAAAATTTTCTTGTCTCACTGTAAGAAATCATTACCCCTTTTTTTATTTCAATATTTTTTGTTTTTGGTATTTTTTATCAATTTTTTTGTTGTCAAAAAATGAGGATAATTTTGTATTAGTTAAACTTTCACTACATAACTTTTGGTATATGATAGATATCGTCAATATAAGCATTTTGAAATAAATATTTGCATTTACAATGATTAAATTTGAAGCTATAAGTTTTTAAAGTAAATGCATAGTAGATAAATTTGATAAATTTTTCTGCATTTTATACATGACATGACAATATAGTATTTGCATGTAAGAGAGGCTAGATGGGAGCATGTTTGTTAACATGAAAGATACAGACTTATACCAATTGGTTGGGAATTGAGTCTAATTAAGACTGATATCCAATTGGGCGATAAATGGAGTTGATCGATACCAATGAATTGACAGTTAGACTTAGATTAAGATTGATACCCAAGTGGGCAATAATTGGGGTGGAAGGATGAAAATATCAATTAAAGATGTTGCATTCATCATTGCATTTATATGATAGTACGTTGAATTGATTGATAATATAATTAAAATTGTACTAGCATTAATATTTATATTACATAACATAGCATATTGATATGACTCATTTGACAATAATCCTCTTTACCATTTTTTTTATTGTTTGATTTTAGTGTTCATATTGATTTTATTATTGGATTTTGAAAATTTTATTGCTCATATTAAGCTATGATTGATATTGACTAGAACATAAATATGTATATTGATTTATTTGTCTTATATTGAAAACAATGATAGAGTTTTGGTTACATGCTAGGCTTTTAGATCATTATATAAATTTTAATGATTTCAGGTTAGAGAATGGATCAGAATCGTAAGTAGTGATACTGATAAAGATTTTTATGTTCTTCTTTTGATTTTGTTCTGCATTTTCTTTTATTCTTTTACATTTAGTAGCTTGTGATTAATTAGTGATTGTAGTGATCTATTGGCTAGTATAAATATAATTTTGATAAATGAGTTAGTGAAAATATTTTGATGTATATGATTTTAGTTTTTTTCACTAGTTAATGTTTATATTGATGATTTATAGAAGCTATGATATATTCTTCAAATGGTAAAAAGATAATTCTTTTAAATTTGATTATGAGGTGCGACAAGCATAGCTTGAGGTGTAGAAGGAAGGTACTATAGATTTACATGGTGCCAACATGTAAAAGTTGTGTGACCCCTTCTGTCGCAAATTTGACATGGAAATTTGTTGTTTGTTGCCCTTGGCAACAATAGGAGAGGAAAAGTTGGTGTAAATTGGTGAGCGACTCTGACCACGAAAGAAGAAAGACATACATCCACATCCTTGTCCCCTTGTTGATGCAAGAGCAAATTGGTTGTCGTGAGAAAGGGTAGATTCTGACAGAGTGAGTTCTTTTACGACATTAGTAACAAGATTTACTTCCTGGCTGTAGAGAAGTGAAGATAAATAGTTTAGATTGATCTGAGTGAGCTTGGTTCATATAGCTGTTTTGAAAGGCTGTTAGTTAGTTGGAAGACCATTCAAAATATATAGAATTATGTCTTAAGTGTCAATTGATCCACCAATTGCTTCGCTATTATCAACTAAGCGCTTGACTATGTAAAGATAATTGGTTATCGACTGATTGTGCATAGTGAGGGAGTGAAGTTCATTCTTTAGTTGAATGATTTGTATAGAATAGACGACGCTTGAGAGTAGTCCAAATGGAGTGACATGAATCTAAGTTTATAATGTATGGCAACAATGAGGAAGATATAATAGAACAAATAGCAAAAGCTAAGTTTTGATCGAGAAGGAGCTAGCGTAATTACAATAAATTCAATGCAAGTTGTCGGTATTCACGAGGTGTTTTGAAGGACAAACCGTGGTGCCGTTAAGATAGGTGACAAATATGTTGGCTGTAAATAGTTTTTGTATCTGAGTGCGTTAGGTCATGAATAAGGAGCTAAATATGAACAATGTTCTTGATGTTTGAGATAAGAAATTTCAAGGAGGCAAGTATTGAAGTTTTCGTTGGAGAGTGTAGAGGAGAAACATGATTATTAGTAGATGAAGTTGGCGGGTATCTATTATGCAGTTATGCAAGTAAGCTCTTATACCATGTAGAAATACATGAATCATTTGTCTTGATAACAATGTCTACAAATATACTTGAAAGTAAAGAGATGAAGAGATGAGTATTGAAAAGAAGCTTTTATATTAATTGCTTTCATGAGTTCCAAGGCATACAAGAGCATCATTTATATATAGTAAAGTTGGAATGGTAAATATAGAAATGCCATTGAGGTGGTTAGATAACAATTGTATAGATTTTTTATAACAATTAAGTAAACATGTAAAGCTATAGTGGTTGCATGCTGAAATAACAGAGGTGCAGAGCAGGAAAATAACGAAGTAGAGAACACCTTATGCGACGGTAGTGAATACTAGAGCTATGGGATGGGAGCTTAGGAACAAGAATCGATGAATATTTTTTATTTTTTATTTTTGGAAAATTAGGGGCTAAGCTCAATCTATTAAGTAGCAGAAAGATTACATATGTAAAAGAAAAAAAAAACAAAAGAAATAAAAAATCTTTGTGACAAAAAATGAAGGGAAAAAGAAGGGAAGAAGAGGAGAGGAAATTAGAACCGAAAATAACAAGATCCAAAAAAATGTATGCCAGCCTAGCTGCCAGTTGTGATGGTCATAGGCATCGGCACCCGTGATTGCTCAAAGACCGTCCAAGGGGTGTGCGAAGGCAGGAAAACATCATCGTCCAATAGCTCAAAAATAAAAAAAATCCTTCCATATATGTAAAAGTATATAAGAGTCATCACAGTCGGCCAGAATTTGAAGACAGCCAGAACATAGCAGCACAATAAGTAGGCAAACTGGAAGATGTTCAAAATTCCAGCTTATCCTGCAGTAAAGCTCGATCTTTCCATTATGAAATTTTCAATTTAATTGCTCTAGAAATCATATGAGAAAGTGTCACCGCATAAGCAGCTTTTGAGTTGAACTTCCTGGCATTTTGTTCTCTCCAGATGTGATAGATGGTGGCATTTAGTATTAGCAAAAAATAGTTTTTGTAGCTTCTAGAGCCTACCACATTCCTAGCAATATCTAGAGCTTGAGTGACATTTGGCCTTAAAAGAAAGCCTTCGAAAGCAGGTAGGAGACAAAGCAAAACAGTAAAAGAGTATTCACACTCAAATAAGAGATACAAGTGAGTTTCGACATAGTTCCGGCACATGTTGCATTTAATCAAAGATAGGAATTACCCCCCCATAAGAGCAACCATGAGAAAATAGAAAAACAGTTTTTTTATTGTGCCAAACTAGAGGTGCCTAGGAATTCTACACGTTAGCAAAAAAACTCAGCATAGTAATCGTTAAAAGCCACATCAATTTTTCCTCTTCAAGCTATATGAATGAGGTTTGTAGAGATGGGAAAGGTGTTAATAGCTTCTCTTATGACTGGAATAAAATCTGGCAGTCCTAGCAATTGTTACTTGTCCAACCATGAAGACGGACATGGTAAACATAGTTATTTATTACAGTTTGATATGGAAAAGCATTGATGAATAGGTCACCAAAAAAACCAGTGATCCAAGGAGAAAGCAATGGGATTATTAGCAGCCACCTGAAATGAAAGCTCTCCCTAGCTTGAGTAGCCGTGAGGAGTAAACTTTTCCCAAAAAAAAAACATAGTGGTTGCGCTGAATTGGTCTCGAAGGTGATGTATATATAGTGTTTATCTTGTTGGAGAGGGGTGCGGGATAATTATACATTATATATATAATCACACAATTGTGATCAAATTTAATACGTTGAAGTGAAGGGATCCCTAGTCCACCTTTGGAAATAGGTTTACAAGTGTTTTCTTAGGAAATGAAGTGAATGCATTTTTCTTGAGAACCACTATAATATAAGAATTTAACACATAATTTGCCATTAGCCTTGATAATAAATTTTGTTATGACAGACCCACGAATCCAATAAGCCACAGTGTTGGTGATCGTATATTTAAAATATGTAGTTCTACCTACAAAAGACAACAGTTTGACTTTTCAGCCAGCAAGAAGGTTATAGATTTTAACTATAAGAGGGGAGAAGTCAGCAATTTTAGGTTTCTTTAAGGAAATACGAATTTCTACATAGGTAAACATTGTGTAGCAATTCAAAATTTATAAAGCTAGGGATATATCTTCTTTGTTGGGGGTCAGGAGAGAGATGATAAGGGAACTTTTTTGGAGGTTGAGATGCAGGCCAATGAGGTTAGAGAAAATCGAGAGGATATTCATAAGTCTGTTACAATTTTGGACTTCAATTTTACCAAAAATCAGGAGGTCATCCACATATAGAAGGTGTGACAGTTGAAAATCATTAGAGTTGAAACCTTCAAAATCTTCCTAGTGGACCTTAGTATCTAGCATATAAGAAATCGCATCCATGATTATGAAAAAAAAGATACGGGCTAAGGGGACAACCCTTTTTAAGACCCGAAGTGGAAGAAAAGAAGCCATCTAACTCCTCATCAATACAAATTAAAAAATTAAAATATGAAATGCAGGCCTTTATCCAGCTAATGAATTTAGGGGGAAATCCCTTTTGGACAATTCTCGATAGAAGGAAGCAGCGAGAAATAGTGAAAAATGCTTTTCTAATGTCATATTTGGCACAAAAGGCTCTACAATTATAGTTCTTTCTAAACAAGCTCAGAATTCAATAGCTAATAAAGTGTTTTCAGTAGATAATCACTTAGAGATAAAAGCATCTTGACTTTGATGTATAATATAGGGCATGATGGGTTTCATCCTCAAAGCAAGCATCTTCACAATGATCTTGTTAAAAACATTGCAAAGAGAAAATGGTTTAAAGTCCGAGATGTTGTTGGCGTAAGGTGTTTTGGGAATGAGGGAAAGAGCAGTTGCTTTAGCGTGTCTCGACATGAAACATTTGGAGAAGAAGGATTTTACTGCAGTGCAAACCAATGTGCCAATAACTACCCATGTTTTATTGTAGAAATTGAAATTGAAACCATAAGGTCCAGACGTATAGATGGAGGAACCAGAAAATACAACTGCATGCACCTCCTCAGTGGAGACAGGTAAGAGAAGGGAGTTTAGCATATGGTATGGTATAACCAATAGGAATCTGAGAGGTGTTAGTTTGTAGGGGAGGGGGAATTATAGAGTTTCTCAAAGTGAGAAATGATTGCAAGTTTGTTGGACTAGCGATGTTATAAAGGTCTCAAAAGGCCAGCAACTAAAACAAAATTATTTCTATCCTTATGTTTCTTAATTTTAGAATAAAGGTACTTTAAATCCTCCTCCCCATGGGTTAGCCACTTGACCTTTAATCTTTGAATGGTCCAGGAGGACCAAATGGAAGAGTATACAACAGTTGAGAGATAATGGCCTTGTACTTTTTATATAACTCAGGGTTGAGGGGGTCTATATCCAATTGCTCCTTGTAGAATTGTTGCTAGTTAGAGAGTCTATCTAGAGTAGTAGTAATAGAGTTAGAGGAGCTCTAATTTTTCCCTTTGATTGTGGCTTTGAGCTGTTTAAGCTTCTGATAAAAGCAAATGATGGGATTGCCCTGGAACTGAGAAGAGAAAATAGTGATGAGGATATCCCATAACTCCAAAATTTTATACCAAAATTTTTATACATAAATCTATGGCTTTTCTTCTGCGTTTCCTCCACTTGAAGAAGAAGAGGATAGTTATATGAGATATAGTTGTTGAGGACTTTGTATGAGGAGAAGGGATAGGAATTAAGCCAACTTTCATTGATAAACACCCTATTCAATTTAAGGTCAATAGGATTGTCCACTCTTTGTACTCTTATTTTGCTTAAATGCAACTCATATTTCAAGGATTGTCCACTCTCTAATTATACTAGGTAAAGAAATTACCAGTAGAGAGAAGTAGTGGCGGAGTCAGAAATTTTGTTCAGGGGGGGCCTAACGAAAGCCGTTCTCGAGGTCGTGACTCGTGAGTCGCGAGAGATGAGTAAAAGGGAAAATGAACCATTATTGCTTTTCATGTGTCCAAAAAAAATGCCGGTGGCTTATATGGATTAATAAATAGCTTTAAAAGAAAGAATTATACAAATTAGAGCATGATTTCTCGTTGGCAAAATTGCTGCTCTATTAAGCAACTAAAACAATATGTTTTAAGCCCCTTTAGACTTTCAATTTTAGCTTTAATATGGAAGTGGAGAGAGGAGTTGAATATACATAGTATTGATCTAGTTAGGTGCGTTGTCATGAGTGCGCGGCTGCAGCACTTTCATTGCGCAACAAATGAGGAAAAGCAAAACCCTTCACAATAATCAATTAAATCATTAGCAGTGAAAAAATAATTAAATAATTGGGTGGTGATTTAATATTAGATAATAAATAATTAGTTAATTATGAAAGTTTTAATAAAATCATATTTAAATAATTAAATATTTTAAATAATAATTAATCATATAGCATGTAACTCTGCATTAAAATATCTTTCATTCCTTACTCTCCCTTTTAATATTTTACCCCGTTACTCTTTCTGTCTCTACAGCTTTAAGAGTGGAAGGTGGATTAAAGGCTTAAAATGCAAAAAATCTGTAATAGATAAAATGAAAGCTGCACCTTTTATGGGAGCTCTAATGTGGAACTATCAACTTTTTACCTCTCCACCTAAGTAAAAACAAACTTTTGGGGGGGGGGGGGGGGCCACGTGCCCCCCCTCCCTCCGCCCATGGAGAGAAGGTCCAACAGGTTGGCCTCAAACATCATGGCGTTTAGCAGAGCTAGCTTGGAAGTAGAAAGTAAAGACCCACCAGTCTTCTTGGATTAAAAACGATAGTAATTAAAATCCCCCATCACCACCCAGGGCACAACATTGTGTGGGTTAACCCTTTCGAGTTCATCCCATAGGAAAAAGTGTTTATCACAAGAGTTTGAGGCATAAACAACATATAGGAGAGAAGGAGGGAGGCCAATAGAATGAAGATCACCAGCAATCATCTGGCCATAGAATAAATTAGGAGAGAGAAATATTTGACTGGTTTCATTTAATCCCGATATGACCTAGACTAACATAATCGAAATTATTACAACTGTGTTTATTCTAAAAAGCTTCATGGTGAGAGCGAAACCATGAGTTGTTAGGATTGGATTGAAGAATCCCATTTTCAAGTAAGCAAATTATATTCATGCCTTGTTCATGCACAAATTATTTACAGATGGAAACTTTATCAAGGTGATTGAAGCCCCTGATGTTCAAAGCCACTGTAAAAGGAAAAAGCCATAAGGACTTAAATGTAGGGATGAGGCATTTCTTGGCACCCTTGCCCTGAGTTTTTTTATGCATATGCGAGGAGCAGATGGAAGCTGCTTAGAGTTTGTCTTTGGTTGGGTCATCTGTAAGGGTCTGCTCAGAACCCGGAAGCATAATAGTTTGATGGTCACTAGAGATCAGAGATGAGGAAGACTCGTTAGGAGAAGCTTCATTTCCCTGAGTTCTAAAAGCCTTAAAGCACATGGGATCTTGGAGGATATTGAATTTGTTATGAGAGAGGATTTTTTGTGGATAAACATCAGAAGGGGGAATTATAGTTTTCGAAATTGATGGAACCTTAGAGGGGGAGTTGAGATTAGTTAGGATTGAGCTAAGATTGTCAGCAGAGAAGTTAGGTTGATTTTGTAGAGTTGTCTGCTCTTCTGAGGGGGTGAGAGTGGCGTCTATGGCATTGGTTTTTGTGGGAACATTTGGGATGGAGAGGATCCCCTTAGAGTTATGGGATAATGGTCTAGGTCTACGGCGGAGCTACGGCCCCGTTGGGGATGAGAAGGGGGTTTTGGATCTGTATTGGGGTTAAAGGGGTAGGAGTTATCCGTGTGGTTCTGAAATTTACAACTTTGGCACAAGGTAGGGCGCCATTCATATTGGATTTTTAGGTTGAAAATCTTGCCTTCTATCGAGATAGGAATGAGCTCAAGATAAGTTGCAGAGGAATCCATTTGAACACACACATGTTCGAAAGTGAGACAATATTTGGAGGTTGTGTGGGAATCAACCACAAGAGGAATACAAACTTTTGTGGCTATTTTTGAAATTATGATAGGGGACCAACAGCATAGAGGGAGATCATGAATTTTAAACCATATGAGATTAGAGGAAAATTCTTTATGTTTGGGATTAAAAAGGGGGGACCATTTTCGAAAAATGAAAGGTTTTCCAAGCAAGAACCTGACACATTTTGACCACACCATTTCGTAATCTTCTGCAGAAGAAAATTTGAACAAGAAAAATTCATTACTTAGGAAAATGAGGTTAAGAGTACCCTTGAGGCTCCATACTTTATGGATACCAGAGAGAAGAGGCTCGTAAAAAGGTCTTTTGTCCAGTGAATATCCCACCAAAGCTTGATTCCATTCTTCAGACACCGCAGTAATGTATTCATGAGGGAAATATATAATATAATATGGCATATGCTGGGAGAATATAGGGAAGTCGCATGTGTTATGGTTTCTAGAGAGGAGATTGTCCCATGAAAAGGGATGGAGAATGTAGTAGCAATGGAGGGGGAGGAGGCATTTGAAAATGTGGGGAAGGTGGCGTTAAAAAGGGTGGGATCCATGGCGTTGAAGGAAACATTGTCTACATGAGGGAAAGAGATAATATCATCTAGCGTGGGATGGGAGGATATAGGGAAGTTTCATGTGTTATGGTTGCCAAAGAGGAGACTGACCCATGAAAAAGGGATGGAGAGGTAGCAGCAATGGAGGGGCAGGAAAGCTAGGGAGACAAAAGCCCTAGCAGAGCTTCCGGAGCTGAAAAGTTCCTATGACTTTTTAGATTAATAATATTTGACTCTTGTATACTAAAGTTGTTCCATGACCTTCATTTTATAATGAAACTGCTTAATTGCTGCCATAGAGATTAGATGAAACCTTTATTTTATTCTTTTATTAAGTTTCCTCTACATAAAGAATGTTAAAAGGTTAAAGCATACATAATTGCACGTGCATGATCATGATTCGTTGTAGAATAATATCAATTTGTGCATATATTTGTTACAAAGTCACAAGTAAGATCTTAATAAAGAATTACATTATTAACAAAGATTTTGAAAAAAAATTAACAAACCATAAGAACAAATTGACATGCCATAAGAAACCAATTCTTAAATTTCCAATAACTATTTAATAACAAGCACTCAAAATCAGTGGGCCTCATGCCCAGACACCTGTTCAACAAATCATCTTAACTTATTTAATCCTTAATTAGATTAATCACCATAGTTTAATGTACCTCAACCGCATCAAATCCAAGCAGCCAATGGGATATCAACACATTAATAAATTTATCATAAGAAATAATTAAAATTGGGACCATCCAAACTCCGATTTCAGCAAACGTAAGTCAAACTAAGCGTCTTGGTATTACGAACCCAACGATATCAAAATCGAATCAATTCAAGCTCAAATGAGTTCAAATCAAGGACTCAAAGCACTGTTAGAAGGTTCAAACCTCAATTTGGATTACCAAACATTTTTCAAATGTGGCATGCTTATAGTCTAATCAAGCGGCTCGACGAGAAGAATAACAAGCCCAAGATCATTGAATTATGAATTCACTAAGACATTCAAATGTCCAGTAAATGGTCTATGATCAAGTGAATCAATATCGGTCGTCCATCCAAACCACTCCAACTTACCCTTGATCTTCTGTCTATTTACAAGTCATGCCACTCTATAAAATCTATAAATAGAGCCCCCCTATCTCATAAAAGGGGACCCCCAAGGAAGGAATCAAGAAAGAGATTGGATAACGCTCTTGCCTCCTCGCTCCTCCTGGACCACCGCTCGGAATTCCGTCGGACCACAACCTGATGATGGAGTTCTACCAGACTAGCACCCAACGCTGGAGTTATGCCATACCACCGTCCGATGTCAAAATTTCGCCATAGCTCCACCTGACATAGGTCTTCATCTGGACCACCGCCAGACACCGGACTTCCATCAGGACCACCGCTTGACGCCGGGCTTCCGCTGGACCACTGTTTGACGTCGGACTTCCGTTAGACCACCGCTTGAGGCCGACTTCTGCCAGACCACTGCCCGATGCCGGAGTTCTGTCGGACCACTATCTAACACCGGAGTTCCGCTAAACCACCATCGGGCCACCGACTAAGGCCCAAACTTTTGTCGGACCACCAATAGAAGTTGGAGTTTCGCTAGACCACCAAAAAATGTACTGACTTCCGCCGGATCATCGCCTTATGACTACGATCTTTCTAACCCATGTCGCCTGCCGACATTGGTCCTTCTAACCTCCATCTCCTACTACGGTCTTTCTGACCTCCATCACCAGACAATGGTCTTCTGACCCTTGTCTCCTTCCGACCTCCATAGCCAGATAACGATCTTTCTGACTCCCATCTCCTACCAAATACAGTCCTTTCGACCTATGTCACCTATTACGGTCCTTCCGACCTCCATCTCCAAATAACAGTATTTTTGACCCATATCTCCTACTAACTATGGTCCTTCCGACCTCCATCGCTAGACAACAATTTTTTTACTACTATCTCCCACCGACTACGGTCCCTTCGACCTTCATCGCCAGACAACTATCTTTTTGACCACTGTCTATTTATGATTATAGTCCTTCTGACCTCTCTCGTCAGACAATGGTCTTTCTAACCACCATCACCAGACTATACGGTCTTTCTGACCACCGTTGCTCGCCGACTATAATTATGCCTACTAAATGAACATTTTAATACTAATTTTTCCAATTCCCACCATGTAATATGATGTACATTTGCTACATCTACCCAAGGACTTCCTTCCAAGGAAAGGCCTCATTTGTAATCGACTGTAAATAATAGTGAATTTATTCAAACTAGGTCAGGCACCATGATGTTTCCCCCTTTTTAAGGGTTTCCACATAAGAACTCTGGTGTCTCTTATGAATGCTACACCCTCTTTTTTATATATTTGTGTGTTGGATCTTCGTTCAAAGCTAAGACATTAAATTTTATATTTCCCTGTCATGAATATTCTAGTATGCAACAGTTTGATGCCATCTGTGCGAACGTGATTCCCGAAAATGAGGAAAAATTTTCTACAAACTCAAAATGTCATTTATTTCAACATCTTGGCATCAGTTGTTGCTGCATCAATTTTATGAAAATTAAAATTGGATTGTGGGAAACTTTGACTATAATAGTGGTCAAGACGATTCATCTAATATTTATAACATCCAAGACGATACCTAGGGAAATTATTTTCAGGAAACTCCCAACAAATGCAAGGATACTTCCAAAAAATCACAAGTCTTTAACTGAACTTCTACTCTTTGGGTAAGGTCTTAATCTTAACCTCAAAAAGGCAATAATAATCTTAAGATAGACCATTATTCACCTTCGATTCGGGATACACACGGCATTCACCCCCTCCCAATTAAGGCAAAATTAATCCTAGGGGGAGTTGATTTGACCTCTTCCATGTAATTTAATATCATCGAGCAGTGCTCTGACATACAACCTCGGATAGGTCATATATCATTGGTGGATTCTCTCAATCTTTTCCATACAATTTATCGTCATGGAGTAGTGCTCTAACATACAACCATTAATAGGTTTCATATTTGTGGGAGATTCTCTCGACCACTTCCACATATGTTAACGTCATCGAGCAATGCTCTGACATACAACCACGAATAGGTCATACATCCTTAGTGGATTCTCTTGACCTCTTTATACAGGTTAACACCATCAAGCAGTGCTCTGACATACAATCTCGAATTGGTCATACATCTTTGGTGGACTCTATCGACCTCTTTCATATAGGTTAACATCATCAAGCAATGCTCTAACATACAGCCTTAGATAGGCTATACATCATTGGTGGATTCTCTTAACTTCTTTCATACAGGTACATATCATTGAGTAGTGCTCTAACATACAACCTCAGATATGTCATACATCTTTGGTGGATTTTCTCAACCTCTTTCATAGAGGTTAACTTCATCGAGTAGTGCTCTTACATACAACTTTGGATAGGTCATACATCCTTGGTGGATTCTCTCAACCTCTTATATACATATCAATATCATCCAGCAGTGTTATGACATACAACTTTGGATAGGTCATACATCTTGGTTTTCTCAATCTCTTTCATATAGGTTAACGTCATCGACCAGTACTCTAACATTCAACATCAGATAGGTCATATATTGTTGGTAGATTCTCAACTTTAAAACGGTCAAATATCCTTGGTGGATTCAAGTGACATCTTCTCTACTGCACATTAATCTGTTTCTTATAACTTCCTCTTCAAAGAAAAGTTATAACATAATCATCATCATGCCTCCACTCAGTTAATAGTGTTAGTGTCGCTAGACTACTGACAAGTTACATTACTTTGACCCCTTCTATTAGGGATGTCTGATGTCTACACATGATGGTGTGGATGCAGACTACTTCCAAGAAAATACAACTCAACTACGGCCATCATCATCCCTTTGCCATAATAGATATTAGTGGCCCCTTGCTCGACTACTATTATCAGCACACTCCCCCCTTCAGCTCTTCACCTGGCTGTCAATCTCTACCGATAATAATCAAACATTAGCCCGTCTCCATACTTCTGCCCGTCAACAGACTTTGTCAGAATTTTACCCAACGTCGGACTTCCTCTAAACACCGAATTTCTACCCAACACCGAACTTTATCCCATCGCTAGACATCATCCAGTCGCCGGACTTTCGTTAGTCTTCTACCCGACGTTGAACTTTGGCCCGTGGCTAGACTTTTGTCCATCACAAGACTTCCACCTGTCACCGAACTTCTATCTGTCACTGGACTTCTATCCTTCGCCAGACTTTCGTCGAACTTTTACCCGATGTCAAACTATGTCCCTTCCAACCTTCGTCTCTTAATAACGGTCTTTCTGACCTCCATCACCAACCAACTACGGGTGTGAATCTCTCTTGGTCACCAAACTTCTATCTGTCACTGGACTTCTGTCCGTCGTTGGACTTTCGTCGGACTTTTATCCAATGTCAAACTATGTCCCTTCCAACCTTCGTCTCTTAATAACTGTCTTTTCGACCTCCATCACCAACCAACTGCGGGTGTGAATCTCTCTTGGTCATGGGATCTCTTAAAGAAGGGTGACCCCCCTTCATGACCTCTTTATATGGAGGGTCTTGTAGTCAGATAAGGGATACCGCTTAACTAAAGATAAGGGAAGGCCCCCCGTATATGAAGAGGACTAAAGGGGAGTGATGGGGGATGGAGGAAAAGGTTCCCTGATCTTTCATCTATTTTCAAGCCATGACACTCTAGAAAATCTATAAATAGAGCCCTTATTCTCAATAAAAGGGACCCCCAAATAAAGAATCAAGAGAGAGATCAGAGATCACTCTTACCTCGCCGCTCCTCCTCGACCACAGCCCGGACTTCCGCCAAACCACCACATGACGTCGGAGTTCTGCCTGGCCACCACCCGACGTCAGAGTTTTGCCGGGCCACTGTCCGACGCCGTAGTTTTGCCAAGCTGCCACCAGACGCCAGAGTTCTGCCGGGACGCCGCCCGATGCTGGAGTTCTATTAGACCACCTCCTGACTCAAGAGTTCCACTAAACCATTTCTTGACGCCGGACTTCTGTCACGACCATCGCCTGATGTCGAACTTTCGTTGGACAATTACATGACGTCGGACTAAAATCAAGACCACAGCCTGACACTGGACTTTCGCTGAACCACCGCCTGACACTGGACTTTCGCTGAACCACCACCTAATGGTAGAGTTCCATCGTACCACCTCCTAACACCTGAGTTCTGCCAAACCACCATCGGGCCACCGACTAAGGCCCAAACTTTCATCAGACCACCGATAGAAGTCAGAGTTCCTCCAGACCACCGAATAATGCCCGGACTTCCGTTAGACCACCGCCTTATGACTACGATCATTATGATCCCTATCTCCTGCCGACTTTGGTCCTTCTGACCTTTGTCACCTACTACGGTCCTTCCAACCTCCATCGCGAGACAACGGTCTTTCTGGCCCCCGTCTCCTACCGACTACGGTCCTTCCAACCTTTGTCGCCTATTATGGTCCTTTTGACCTCCATTGCCAGTTAACGGTCTTTCTGACCCCTATCACCTGTCGACTACGGTCCTTGCGACCTCTGTCACCTACTACGGTCCTTCCTACGTCCATCGCCAGATAATGTTCTTTCTGACCCCTATCTCCTACCGACTATGGTCCTTTTGACCTCCATCACCTACTACTATCCTTTCGACCTCCATCACTAGATAACAGTCTTTCTGACCACTGTCTCCCGCTGACTACAATCCTTCTAAACTATCTCGTTAGACAACGATCTTTTTGACCACTATCTCCCGCCCACTACGGTCCTTCCGACCTCCCTCACTAGACAACGGTCCTTCCAACCACCTCCACTAGACTATACGGTCTTTTTGACCTCCGTTGCCTGTCGATTATGGTTCTATTGACTAAACGAATATTTCAATACTAATTCTTCCAATTCTCACCATGTAATATGATGTACATTTGCTACATCAACCCAAGGCCTTCGCCCCAAGGAAGAGCATCATTTGTAATCAACAACAGATAATAGTGGATTCATTCAAACTAGATCAGACCCTGTGATTTTTCCCCGTTTTCAGGGTTTTCCACATAAAAACTCTGGCGTCTCTTATGAAGGCTACACCATTTCTTTTATCTTCTTGTGTGCTGGCTCTTCGTATAAAGTTAAGACATTAAAATTTATATTTCTCTATCGCCGCGAATATTCCAGGATGCAACAGTTATATATATATATTATTTACTCAAGTATCTTTAAAATTTATTAATTTATATTTAAAAGAGATAATTATCAAATTGAACCCTAGTATTTAAAAGTCTTATTTTTCTCTCTTAAATTTTTAAATAGGAATTTAAATGATCCCACAAAAAAATTAATTTTATTTATATTTAAAGAGTCAAAGGATTAAATTGATTTTTGTATATAATTGGCGATCATTTTCATCCTTAAACAAAAATTAAGGAATAATTCAGTCTTTTTCTCATATTTAAATAATTTTGATTATTTTTATCTTTTCATAAATACCAAGTAAAAGATGAATTCTTTAAATATAAGTTGCTCGCTTGAGAGTAGTGGTTCCACGTGAGGCCATGAGGATTTGGGACTTGCATATTTGGGTATGTGTGTGATTTTATGATTAAATTCATTCAATATTTTAAGAAAAAATTATATAATATTTTGATTTAATTGTTAAATATAAGATTTTTCAATTAAAAAAATAAAAAGTCTCATAAGAAATATGTCCAAGTAGTGTTGGCGGGCTTGTGCATGTTGATCATGAGAAATAAAAGTGATGAGGATTCTAATGAAAGGGTTTTATTAAATAAAATTAGAAGCTAACTAACAGATTTATGCTTCTAATTGAAATAGATAAAAGTTCAATATAAATAAATGGCTTTCAAATGATTAGAAGGCTTTAGCAATAGTTTTAAAAATAGTTTAGGGTTTCAAAATAGCTGTAAAATCAATGTAAATGCTTTCTAATGGAAAGCCCTTTGGCAATAGTTCTGTAACCACTGCGGACGATATAGCAATGAATGACATTGCAATAGTTTTAATTGTTATTAATCATAATTGTTGTTTTAATCATTGCAATTAAGCTCATAACAACAATTTTAATTTCTACTATATTAAAGCGGCTTTAACCTCTACTCGTAGCAACTATGTTCAAGCATCTTCAATTTGTAAAGATGATCAATCATAAGATGGTCATGTTTAGAAGGATTCCGAAATGGTTGAAACGGATTAGATTCCATCAAAACTCAAAGCCTTGCTTAATTCCTATGTAGTTTTATTTATCTGAATTTATTGTTAAGAGCGTATTTTATCTTTCATGAATATGAAGATGATGTTAATGACGGGCCTTCATATGAGATCAATTATTTTATAAATAGTTTTCTATTACAATGATATGCTTGTGCAAACAAAGGAAGCTATTCCATAATTTTAATAGGCACTAAAAATATATGGGAGTGTTTAGCTGACACGAATTTCTAAATTGCATTATATTTCTATTTGATTAGAAAAAAATGATTTTTAGTGCCTATGAGGCCCTCACCCTTGCCGGAACACCACCTGAGGCCCTCACACTCGCCGGACCACCACTTGAAGCTCTGAGCTCCGCCGAACCACCACTTCAGGCCCTCACCTCCGCCGGACCACCGCCTAACGTCGTTGCTCCGCCGAACCACCACTTGAGGCCCTCACCTCCGTTGGACCATCGTCTGACATCATTGCTCCGCCGGACCACCACTTAAGCCCCTCACCTCCACCGGACCACCGCTTGACGTTGTTGCTCCGCCGAACCACCACTTGAAGCCCTGAACTCCACCGGACCACCAATTGAGGCCCTCACCTCTGCTGAACCACCAATTGAGGCCCTGAGCTCTACTGGACCACCACTTGAGGCCCAGACTTCTACCGAACCACCACTTGAGGCCCTAAGCTCTACCGGACCACTACCTGAGGCCCGGACTTCTACCGAACCACCACTCGAGGCCCGGACTTCTGCTGGGCCACCACCTCACACCCAGAGTTCTACCAGACTACCGCCCTACTACAATAGACTTTCTGACCCTGATCTCTTACTAACTACGGTCTTTTGGACTCTTGTCTCCTGCCGACTACGATCCTTCTGACATCCATCACCTAATATGATCGTTCCGACCTCCATCACTAGACAACGATCTTTTTGACCCCGGTCTCCTACCAACTACAGTCTTTCTAATGTCTATCTTATCAACTATGGTCATGCTGACCAAACAAACATGTCTATGTTAATTATTATAACTCGCACCATGCAATGCGCTCTATAAGATGTATATTTGTACCATCAAGCCAATGCCTTCTCCCTAAGAAGGGCCTCATTTGTAATCGACTGCAATTACTAGTGGATTCATTCAAACTAGGCCAAACCCCTTGGTTTTTCCCCCTTTTCAAGAGGTTTCAATGTAAAAACTCTAGTGTCTCTTATAAACAACACCCTCTCTCTCTTATCTAATTGTGTCCTGGATCTTAGTACAACGTTAAGACGCTAAACTATATATTTCTCTACCGCCGTAAATATTCCAGGATGCAATAATATATATTTTTAATCAATCATATCCTTTAGCAACGGTTTTAACCCCTGCTAAAACTTTCATACAGCAGCGGTTTCTAAAGCGCTGTGAAAGCCTTTCCAACGAACACAAATACAACGAATTTGTAGTGGTTTCAAAACGACTTCAAATAATTTTGTAGGTGTTTAAACTGTTGTAGTAGGTCAAAAAAAAAAACATTAGGAAAGCCTGATTTATTAGTAGTGGATATTAAATCCATTTCGATATATATTATTTCATCATACATCATGCATGCTGAATTTGAATCATCCCAAAAAGGCTAATTATATTCAATAATGATGTTCATGAAATCTCAAACACACAAAAAAAAATCCATACATGCATGGGTGAAATCCCATTTTCGAGTTTTTGGCCCCGTAAAAAAATGTTTTATCCAACCTCAAAATTTATTTATATATATATGGATAGGATAATTTTGAGATTTAGTCTTTCATATTTTTTAAATTTTTTTCATATTTAATTATTCGTGGGAGGAATCCTATTTTCAAGATTTTGCTCCTCTAAAAAATCTTGTATATATATATATATATATATATATATGAATGGGATAATTTTGAGATTTAAGTTTCATTTGGGACGGCTTTCTTATTGCTTTATAAAGCAACTTTTTTAGTACAAAAAAGTATGAACTAAGATTTTTTGTATTAAAAAAGCTCTAATTCCTTTGAATCTAATTTAGAAGAATTTTTATTTTTTCTTTTAATTTACACAAGTAGAGCTATCTAATTTATTTTATTAATCAAAACATTAATATATGCATTTGTTCATTTCCTCAAAAATTATATACACTACTCATGACTTATAATAATATCATAACTAATATATCATGAGTACAAAAGAATAATTAAAATATAAAAAAATAAACTTAAAGAATCCTGACCAGCCTCACACTCATAACCCTCTACCCTGATCTAAAATTATTTAATCACATATAATGAGCTAAAAAATCCAACAGGTCACCAAAACCTACAACTAAATTCAAAATAAGGCAAATGAGCAATATGCATATCAGAAATCAAATCATAGCAGAAGAATTCATATGATTATTGAATTACTACATAAATAATGAAATTCATATGTAGTAATATTAGAATCTATAAACAGAAAAAACACTACGGTACAGAAACCAGTAAATCCGTAAATTAATATGAGTGTCAAATCTATAAAGCAATCATCATATCTGTAATATTAATTAGTATAAAAATCAGATAAAGCATCAAATCAAAATATCATTAGATCATGTCAAAATCAAGTCAATGTAGTAAAATTAAATAGGAATATGCATCTGCTATCCAATTATTTTTTATAGTATTACATCAATATCTTAATCACATTCTCAATATGTCATATATATCATGTGCTCAATGAATATATAATGCTTTTTGTATTAATAAATTAATAACAATATTAATAATAAATCCATACAATAATATACACAATACATCAATAACATTCATTTCAGTAGTCACACTAAACAAGTAAGAATTTTGACTATCACAGTGTTTTTTAGCATTGTATTAGTGTTAGTAAACAGTTGGCTCAGTAAATAGAATCATCACTCTTTGCTTGTCAGCATGTAATTATCTTCTTATGACTTCCAATCAGTATCACGTGAATCAGTAGATGATAACACCAAATCATAATATTTAAAGGAAGTCTGCCAGCCCAACATCCTTTACATGCACTCTCCAACCAACAGGTCAAACTAGTTTTTATTTGCCTTTTACACACATATTATTATTATAGTACTATAAAAATAACCCCAATAACATATTTACATTTATTTCCAATACATTACATTAAATAAAGTTTAATTGATCTTAATTTAGGCATGTCATAATGACAAACAACAAAAATCATACTTAGAAAAAAATTATTTATTTAGAAATTTACCAAATTACTAAATTTCGTATAAAATAACATTCTGAAGTTTTAATTGAACTAAAGTACTATATTTATATCAAAATAAATTTTTAAGTATTTAAAGATAACTGCAATTTTAAAATCACCCTGCAAAAAAATAAATAATTTTCAAAACATTCATAATATCAATTTTTATAACATATAAAAAGTTATGCGGCAAAAACTTTATCAATAGAAAATTATTTTCATTTTTTGGTGATAGAAACACAAATTTGATCAAAAAAATATTAAAAATATAAAAGTTTTGAAATTAAAAATAGGGTAATAATTCTTACAATGAGACGAGTAAATCTCCCAACTGGGTCAACTTATAAAAATCGCTCCACTATCTCCAAATCCTAACTTTCATTTTCTCTCTTTTTTTTTTCTCTCTTAAATTTCATTTTTATTTCACTTTTAGCTGAATGCTTAGGGATTAAATAAATTTTAATGAACAAATATTACTGCTTCAAGATATTTTCATATAATATAATATAATCATTTAATATACTATATAATTTAATCAATTTTTAATATAAAAGTTATATAAACTATTTTGAGCTTTAAAAATTATAGGAAAATATCCATGAAATAAATTATTTTATTTAAAAAATATTGATGAAATAGGTTTACAAAATGGACACATGATGGACTCAAAATCTCCACTTATACCAACAGGTGCCAATTTCTTAAGGATTTTCACCAGCGTCCAAAAATTACGAAAAAATTAGTATAATTAAAACACTAAAATATCAATACTATTGCGAAGACTATTTATGATTTGAATTTATATTCAGTCAAAAAAAAATGACAGAGTTAAAATACGGTCTATTACAAAAGCTGCATTTGAAAGCATTAAGAAAATTGACCCAAACTAAGGCTTTGTTTATAAAGACTTTTACTGCTTCTTAAAGCAGCTTTCTAGTACAAAAATTATTTTTAGAATTAGGAAAAAAATGCCCTAAAAGAAGCCTATGTCTAAGAATTAGTCTTACATTTTTTTAATTTTTTTCATATTTAATTATTCATATAATAAATTTGTCAACTCTAAAAAATATAATTGATTCCACCCCCTAACACATGCACCACTGTGTTATACTCAATTAAAAATTCAATGATCCATTTAGGGGCATTGTGGACCTCCGAAATAACACCGCGCGAACGGGTCAATTGGAAGGGCAGATTGGATCGTGTATACGACTATCCATTGAGGATAGAGGCTGTCGTCAACACACCCTGATGGGTAGCAATATACACAACCTAGTCACGGGTTTCCCTCACCCGATACAACAGTTCGAATGGGGTTTAGTAGATTGCGGGGCCAAGTTTCCCACGGGCGCAGGCCCCCGTGGTTAATTACATCCCGGGCAGAAGCCCGAGAAAACTCTCGATTAAGGATCATACATTATCCTTTCCAAATTTGGGATCAGCACGAGGGTATAGATTAGGAAATCCTACTCAAAGGAAGGAAATGTCCCCAAAAAGGCTCAGTCAACATGCATGGTTTTTTTTTTTTTTGAAACCAATGCCTCAAAATGCATTAAACCCAAAGAAAAACAAATAAAAAAACAACTCACTCAAGATCTCCCTAAAGCATCACACTCCTCCTTTAGACAATGTAAAAACGAAGGAGGAATGGACTTGTCTAGAAGATCTTTCCATAAAAAAAGATCATTCTAAAGACAAATTAGCACACATGTCCGCTAAATTGTTACCAAGTCTACTAGAATAAGAGAAAATCACTTGCTTAAAATCTAGTTAAAATGCCAAACTATCTTCAATAACTCTGCTAACCTTCCAATTTTTGATTGACTTTTGCAGGAATTTGATGATGTTTCTGTTATCCCCCTCAATGATGAGTCCTTGAGCTTCAA
>NW_021319204.1:610049-656945 GCF_001605985.2 Dendrobium catenatum | reverse complement strand
GTGAGCCGAGTTCATAGAGTGTCTTATTTAGCTTGGATCTAACATTCACTCTATTTAGAACATAACAAACATTATTTGCTGCTTTTGGCCAAAAATATCTTAGGAGTGAGTATTCAGTTAGCATGGTCCTAGTAGCTTCTACCAAGGTTCTATTTTTTCTTTTAACTATTCTATTTTGCTAAGGGGTCCTAGAGGTAGAGAAGTTATTTTCTATACCCATCTCTTGATAAAAAGATTCAAACATATCACTTTCAAATTCTCCATCATGATCATTATGAATAGTTAAAATTTCACATCCTAATTTCCTTTCAATCTAGATGGAGAAAGTTTTAAATTCCTCAAATACTCACTCTTATATGCTAGGAATCTAACCCAAGTAAATATATAGAGGTCATCTACTATTAAAAATCTATATATCATCCCTCTTAAGCTGGTTATACTAACTAGTCCAAATAGGTCCATTTGAAAGATTTCTAGTAGCCTGGAGGCATTGATGTCTTTGATTGAATGAAATGAAGTCTTAACTTGATTTCCTAGTTTATATGCAACATATAAGTGATCCTTAGTGAAGTCTAACTTGGGTATGCCTCTAACTAGGTCTTTTTGGGTAATCTTCTTAAGAGTTTTCATGATTACATGACATAATATCCTATGCCATAGCTAGGAATCATCAACAATAACTTTTAAACTAAGGGAATAAGAGTATTAAATACAGTTCAAATAAGGCATATAAATGTTATTCACCCTTCTTCCTTCTAATACTAATTTATCATTCAAGCTAATCATGCATTTACTAGATTGAAATTTATTGTCAAAGGCCTTATCACATAATTGATTAATACTCAGTAAGTTATGCTTTAAAACATCAACTAATAAAATATTTTTAATTATAAAATTTTTAGAGTTTCTAATTATACCTAAGCTAACCATTTTTCTAGTGGTGACTTTGCCTCCGGATATGGCCTCTAGTGTGATGAACTGCTTTAAATTACCTATAATGTTCCTTAAGCAGCCACTGTCCAATACCACATACTCTTACTAAGTATTTTGTGAGAGCACCCCTATAAAGCCATTCAAATGTCAAATTTGGGAACCTAAGTGAGTTTTGATTCCACCTATATATTGAAGAATAATATGTATGCTTTTTATATTATGATGCCTTTACTTTTGGTCTCCACACTAGGTGTGTCCTATATTGGATAGTATAAGTGTGGGCGATGTTACCTAGCATGCCATAGAAGTAACACCTAACACCAAGAAATGGATTCATTAATCTATATGGGTTATGGTACTTTTTCCTAGGTTTAAATGATGTATGCTGTGGTGTGGGTTATGAAATTGTGCTAAGGTATGTGGTGGATTATTATTCTCAAGTGGAATTAGTTTTACTTGTAAAAATTTGTTTGCACATTCAAGAATAGATATTTCTATTTTCAATGTATGCTCCCTACCATCTATTTTATCTATGCATGCTTCTAATCCTTTATATGCTTTATCTAATTCAATATGTGATACTTTCAAGGAGTCATATGAATTAGATAGGTTAGTATGCTTATTATTTAGTCCATCAAATTCATCTAACAAAGTCATATGATCTCTATCTAATGTTGAATGCTCACTTATCAAACTAGCACGCTCTTTCTATAATGTACTAAAATTAGTATTGAGACTAGCATACATCATTTTAACTTCCTATATAAATAATGAATTTTCTCTGAAATAATAAATAATTCATCATAGGAAAGCTGATATACCTCATCTTGATCAAATTAAGCAAGATTACATTAGCCATATGACACAAGTTTGTTTCCTTCTCCTCTGCTTCCGATTCTAATAATTCTTAGGCAAAATTGGCCCAAAAAGCTTTCTGTGTCTTTTCCTTACCCCTCATAAAATTTTGCTTTTTTTACCATTTTCCTTATTTATGTAAGCTTTTAGGTTAGGGAAGTCCATTCTTATGTATCCCGGCTTCCTGCATTCAAAACAAATAACATCAGATGACACTTTAGAATCTTTATTTACTTTTCCTTTATTCAACTGGTGATTATGCATTTATTTTCTATTTAGGAAGCTTTTAAATTATTGTGTTATCAGTGTGATGTCATCCTCTTCTTCATTTGTAGAGCTGTTACTTGCTGACTCGTTTTATTTAAGTGATATAATTTTCTCCTTCTATTTTTCACCTACATCACTTTGTTTATGACTCACTCCTTGCTCGTAGGCAATGAGTGACCCAAGCAAATTGTCAATAGAATATACATTCAAATCCTTAGATTCAATTTAGAAAGTAAGCTCGATTTTGTTGGGAGTTCATATAAGAATGTTTGTTGCATTTTCTTTCCTTTATTAGACACCTCTCCACCTTCAAGTTTTGGTAGACCACCTGACCTATGAGGATTTAAATATATCAAGGGGAATTTGTGTAATCTTTAGGATAAAAACTAATTTTTAAGCCTTTTTTAAAAATGCTTCATTTTGATTTAAGCATTTAATCAAGCCAACTAGCATGCATTGTATTAGAAATTAATTAAAAATGAGTCTAAAACTTAATTACATTTTAATTTCATGTTTCATATTACCCAACATATGTTAAGGGGCTAAATAGGGACCTGCTCTAGATGTCAGCTCCAACTCCTTAAACTCAATCTAATTAACGTCCCTACCACTCCTGTATAAAAGATCAGACTCATGGTTTGAAAGCACCTAGGTGATTTAGCTAGCTCCCTAATCCAGGCTGGGGTAAGCCTAGATCCTGCATTACATTAGCTAGGTTTGAGTCACTAATTTTCAATAACAAATTTAGACTTTGGTTCTAAAGTAGGCTCAGGCTATAAGACCTTAACCTCTAGGGCTTTCCAACTTTCTAATAAAATTGACCATTCAAACTTAAATCTCTTTCAATTCAAATTCAAGCCTGATAATTAAGTTAGACTTAGACACTTTTTAATTATTTCAGAATCCCAAGTGCCTCCTACCCTTTCTCCTTTGACTCTAAAAATAAGTGCTCAACTTTGATCCAATCCCATTTGAAAATTTCAACCCTTACCTCCTTTGGCATCAAGTTTTGAAGTCTTAAATAAAATTTCTACCTCTATTTTAATCAAAAGTATTCATAGGGAACTCCAGTCTCCCTATGATGTAATTAACTACGAGGGCTTGTGCTTGTAGGAGATTTAAAACCTAGATCAAATTTTCAAAACTTCAATTAATTGTCTAGTAAATGCTTGGATACATGAGTACTTACCCTATCAATCATATGATACGAGTGCAACTAATAGTGCACTACAATGACAAACATTATCATTATAGATGTCAGCTATTTATACCCACAATTTTGAGAGTCCTCTTTTGAATACATCCAATATAATAATTTTAACATATACATGATAGCAAAATTTTTAGTGGATAAATGTGTGATTATAGTGATAGGAAAACTTACTTAATCCTATATATACAAGTTGAGGGTTCCCAAGAGGAGGTGTTATAATTGGTGTCAAATGAGGACTAGGATTAGATATTGTACAAATAGTGGAGAATTCCCTAGAGATAAAGGGTGAGACTAAGAAAAGGTTGAGAATAAGCACCTCAAGGATGACCTCAATGTCTTTAGTTGAATAAAAACCAAGTTGTCGAGCATTGAAAAATAAGTTAATTATCATAAATTAAATGTGATAAGACACACTAGGCCTACAAAATAAAAATTAGAAAGATAGACATTATACACATGAGCCAATTAAGAAGAGAAAAAGGTGCCCGACTCTAACTTCATTAGGGAAGTAAAGTATCTTGACTAAATCTCTAATGTTGTGATGGTGTAGAAGGAGTGAGTTGGCAAGTATATGGTGTGCGTTGATTTTATAAATCTTAACCTAGAATTCCCAAGGGATGATTTATGAAACCTCTAAGATTTGAATATTGTTGAAACCCATTTAACCCAATTTAAAATCGGGTAATCTACTAAATTTCTATATTTAAACCCTCTAGCATGTGTTTGAGCATGATTTGTGTGCATGAGAAGGGCTTGCATGTATTCAAAAATTGATTTCATGAGTTCATATGCATATTTCTGAATTCCAAATTTTCTATACAATGCCATGGTGCTATATTATTTAGTTCTTCGGTGTTGTGTCCTTCAGCACTTCAGCGCTATGTTTTGGCACCCTGACATTTAAGTTTAGGTTTTTTAGTACTTTGGTGCACAATGTGGGAGGCAATGATGTAAGTCATGTAGGGGAGCATCTTGGTCGACAATGTGTGGCATCACGATGATAGTGCAAAATTTTGTATTAAAAATATTTAAATCAATTTTCCATTCATTTGAACTCATAACCAGTTGAACATGAGCGAGGGGAGAGGTTTAGAGAGGAGAGAAGGCATTTTGAGATGCTTGAGGTCATTTTTAACCATCTAGCTTGTTTGGAAAGTTATTCGCCTTGAGGTAGGCTATATTTTTGGAATTTTTTTGATAAAATTTATATTTCCATTATAAAAAAATTGAGAATAACTTTACATTGGTAGAACTTTTACTGCGTAACTTTTTATATGTTACAAAGATTGAGATTCTGAAAATTTGGTGAGTTGAGTAGTTTTGGATAACAAACTCTAATATATGCTATAGGTATGCCTTTTAGTTTAGTTAATTGTTTTTTATAAGCTTTGCTTTTATTTTGTTATTTTCTCTTTTGTCAAGTATTGTCGTAGATAGATCTTAAATTGTACATATATTTTTGGATAATATATATAAAAATCATTGTTGAGATTGTTGTCTTTAACTTTATATTACATTTAGTCGTGGCTTTGTGTAGTATATAAATTAAAAGTTTTGTTTCATTACTTCTCCAAATGGATCTTGGGGTCAGTCCTATTACAATCATACATGGTATGAACTGTGTAGTAAAAGGTCATATCGGGCCGAGTTGTGATATGGTCTTTGGTATCAAAGCATTGGTTAGAGAATTAAATCAAAGCAAAGTCATATGACTTAACTTATAAAAGAGTGAGATATTTTTGGATAGTTTTGGACAATCATTTTGTTTATTTTTAATATGCATATAATATATCTAGTTTTGTTTAATATTTTGAGATTGTAGATCCACCTTAGCTAGATTTAGATATGACCAATGATCAAAGCTCTAATCAAGCAGCTCAGGTTTAGGGTATAACTCATATGATTAGCTTTGAAGTATTTTCTAAAATTATAAATATAGTAGTATAGCTGGCAGACAAGGCTCATTCATAGGTTTCTAGTTCCCATCTGAATGATAAAGATAGTTATTTATAAAATTTTATGAGATTACAAACTCTGAGATGTTTAGGTGTTTATTGAGCCTGGAGTAGTTAAGGATCGATTAATAAGGATAAAAAAAAACTCTGGATGGAATGTATTATCCTCTTGAGAGAAGAGTTGCATTAGTTACATTTCTATTAGATGGTGAGGCAAAGAATTGATGGTTGGGCCAACAAAGAGAGATGTTTCAGAGTCATGCAAATGCCCTAATTTCTTTTAGATTGTGAGGCACGGTGGTCAGTTCTATAAAGCATCAGACTAATTTTTTCATTATGGTCAGTATGGATAAAGGATGTCTTGGTTTCCATGGGGTGGATTTTATAAACATTTTGATTTGAGACTGATAGCTCTGGATAATTTATAGTGGGTACCCCAAAGGCAGCACCACCCTGAGTATATTTTAAAGCTTCTTGTAGCTAGGATGTTGGTTTGATATGACAAGGTCAGCATTATGGAGGTTCGTGGGGCACGCACTACAGGAAAAATGCCTAAATCCGACGATTTTTTCCGGCAGTTATGCTAGATTAACCGGCGGTTTATGTATTACCGGCAGCTTTACGGCGGTTTTCCAGCCGCCGGATAAATGGTGTAGGAAACTTCTACCGGCGGTTTATGTTGGCGGCGGTTTTCCGGCGGTGTATACCGCCGGTGACAACCGGATTTGGAACCGGCGGTTTTCCGGCAGTTTTTGGACCGCCGTTAGTACCGACGGCTTAACGTACAAAAAACACCGGTAGGCCGCCATTAAAAGCCGGCGGTTAAACCGCCGGCTATACCGCCGATAACACCGGCGATCCATAAACCTCTAGTTAGAACTGCCGGTAATAGCCATTTTTCCTGTAGTGACGTGAGTTATGTTGCTTTGACTTTTGTACAACCACAAGTTTATTATTTGACACAGTAGGAGGCTTGAGATGCTCTCGATTTGATTACAAGTATGACTTATATTTTTGATCAGCCATGTCATATTTTTTTATTTATTTTGGAGCCAATCTTGCATTTATTTCTTAGTTCTTATTTGATTTTTTGCACTTGCCTTAAGTTTTATTACTATGTTATCTATTTATTACTTTACCAATTGGAGATGGTTGAATATCCAATAGAGTTTGTTTCCATGATATTAAGATTTTTTATAGAAAGCATAATTCCAATTTGATTTTACCATCTAATTTTACATTTAATTTTGTGTATGAATTGGTTGAGTCAATATGAGGCCTAAATTAATTATTTAAAAAAGTGAGTCACCTTTTTTTTTAGCTATGAGAGTTACATATTTAAGAGAGTTAAAAGTATTTTATTTTATTTGATTTCTTCTATAAAATAAGATAGACTATGGAAGAAGGGTTACATGATATTTATGGCATCAGTTTAGGATAAGAGTGCATATTTTGGTTCTTTTCTGATATCCGGGTGGAGAAAAATATGTTGGATATGTCTTCTAAGGAATTAGTCAGTTTACTGCTAGACATAAATATAGAGTTCTATATTGATATATTTTTTAGTAGAACCCTATTTTCAAAAGCTCTATATAGGTTGGCACCTAAAGAGCTTCAGGAGTTAAAGGATTAGCTTTACAAGTTAGTTAACATGGGATTTATGCATCCTAATATGTATCCATGGAGAGAAACTATTTTATTAATGAAGGAAAAAGATGACATGATGCGTATGTGCATTGATTACAAAGAGTTGAATAAAGTCACTATCAAGAATAAGTATTATTTGCCTAGGATTGATAACTTATTTGACCTACTAGCTAGATGTTAAATATTTTCTATACTGATCTATGATCTGATTATCATCAACTAAATATGAGAGAGGAAGATATATTGAAGATTACATTTATCCTAAGGTATGAACATTATGAGTTTGTAGTCATACTGCTTAGAGTGACTAATGCCCCAGTGGTTTTTAAGGATTTGATGAATAAGGTTTTTAGGAAATATTTGGATAAGTTTATTATAGTCTTTATAGACAATATTCTTATTTATTTTAGATCTGAGAAGGAGTATACAACACACTTAAGGATTTCCTTAAAGATTCTATGGTAGCATCAGTTATGTGTTAAGTTCTCAAAATGTGAGTTTTGGTTGACTAGCATTTTTGGGATATGTAGTGAGAAGTGCAAGTATTTCAGTAGATCCCCAGAAGGTTTAGGAAATTTTTGATTGGCCAAGGCCTACTACAATTTCTGAGTTTCATAGTTTCTTAGGTTTGTTTGGTTATTATCAGAAGTTTCTTCAAGTGTTTTTTTCAAATTTCCTTGCCATTGATGAGACTGACTCAAAGTCAGTAGCTTATATATGAACTCCAGAGTGTGAGGAGAGTTTTTAGATGTTAAATGATCTTTTACTTCTGCTCTGATTATGACTATTTCTTCAGGTATGGATAGGTTTCAATCTTTAGTGATGCAACATTGAGAGGTTTAGGATGCATGCTAATGCAAATATTACATCTTTATAGTTTAAACCACACAAGAAGAACTATTTTATATATATATATATATATGGAGTTAGCTGCTATTATATTTTACTCTAAAGGTTTTGAGGCATTACTTGTATAGAGTTAGATATGATATCTTTACTAATCATCAAATTTTAAAGTACATTTTTACTTAGAAGGATCTAAATTTGAGACAGAGGACATGGCTTGATTAAGGAATATGATCTTTCTATTCAGTAATAATTTGATAAGTTGCATGTTGTAGCATATGATTTGAGTAGGAAGTCATCAAGTACTTCTCTTCTATTACTTACTTTTATAAACATTCTTATTCGATATTTGGAGAAGCTGAGATAGTGGTATATGTTGAAATTTAGGAGCCCAATTTTATGATTTTGATTATTATAAACATTAATAGTTTTTACTTAATTTCTCCTAGTATAATTATTGTATATTTATTTATGTGCATACTAATATTTTAGGTACATTGTATAATAAAGGATTGACTCAAGACTGGGTAGAATAGGGTGATTTTTATAATGTGTAATTTTTCTTTGTTTATCTTTATTTCTTAAGTCAAAAATCTTCTAATGGTTTATGCTAGCTTAGTAACTGTGCACTCACATGTGGGATAGTGAAAATATGATTTTTAGATTTTTCAAAAGTTTATATTGTATGATTTAGATTGTATTGTACAATCTATTATTCAAAAAAAGAATTCAAATCTAATTAAATAATTAATCTAAATGACCTAATCATATTGTATGATCCAAATTGTATTATACAATCAATTTAAATCAAAACCTCAACTGCCAATGAGATTTAAGCAAGAATTTTAATTTAAAATTTTAAACTAATCATACTATATGATCATGTTCGTAATGTATGATCTATGAAATCTTGCCTAAACTAATCCCTATTATTGGTCAATTAAATCAAGGTTGAATAATCAGAGGCGATTGTATAGGTTGATCAATAAATATAATTTTTTGTCATCTCAGGGAACATCTTGAATGAACCTTTATTTGTTGAACTAATTATAATATATAATATGAATCATATTGAAAAATTGGTAGAGCCGATTTTCAATCATCCTAGATATCATCCTGTATGAACTGAAGCACTATGTACTAACTATATTGTATTATCAATACTTCATACTGCTTGATCTATTTAGGTTTCCTGAACTGATTATATTGGATATTGTTCATCAAATAGGATGGGCAAGTATTTTTATACTAATCATACTATATGATCTATAGTCGTATTGTACAAACAATTTCAACTGACTTAAAAATTTAGGATTTTTAGAAGCCTTGTATTTAAACTTTCTCATAAGAATTTGGAAGGGTCTTTTGGATATTGAGAGAATTCCATGGGAGAGATTAGTGAGAGCTTTATGTTTTTAAGAGATAAGAGGAAGAGGGGGAGAAGGTGTGTGTAAGAGAGTAGTGTGAGAGGATTTCATGTGGTTGCTCCAAGCAAGATACTATCTAAGTTCCTCCATGTCATCATTAATATTGAGGGAAGTCCCAGAAGGAAAATTATGCAAGTATAAAGATTATAGTTTCTCTGCCTCACCAAATGGTGAAAAGGATTCAAGTTCTCAACCGCAGTTTGGAAGGCTGAAAGTATTTTGTAAGGACTTCTCTACCTTATTATGGGGGCTAAATGAGAGTTAGTAAAGGTTTAGTATAATACCCGAATATGAGGACTCCAAGGAGTGGATGTAGGTTAAGATTGATCGAACCACTATAAAATTTTTGGTGTGTTCATTTCTTTTCTTTAACACTTTTATTTTCTGCATTTTAGTATTCGCATATTATCTTCTTGCAAATCTGTGATAATTATATTATGATTGATTTGGACAAATTTTGCTGAGTAAGGAAAATAAAAATAAAAATTTGAAAATAAAAAAAAATGTAAAAAATATCATTTTGTTCATTTTATGTAAAAAAAAAATTATAAAGTTTACCTAATTTTGATACTTTCTTTTGCATGTATTTTTGTTTAACATCATTCTTAAAAAGAAAAAGTTTTTGAAGAAGAAATTTTTAAATAAATAATTTACCTCCCTCCGCCTTTGTTGTGCTTATGGTAGTTCAATAAGGTTTAATAATCTCTTTTGAAATCTCAATTAATATTAGAGGGGGTCTCTAAATTAGTGATTTAAAAATCATTGAGAAAAAATCTATGTAATAATTTGAAAATAAGACTTAATAACTCATCCATCATTATTCAATAATATTTTATTAACTTTTTGGAAAATTAGAATATTATTTTTTTATTGTCTATTGATTTCACAATATGGCACTTGATTCAATCTCATTATTCTATACCATCATGAATAGTAAATGGTATTAAAACTATAATCACTTTCACTGAGTGGAATATAGAAGAACGAGAATTAATATAATTTAATGTAAAATGCTTGAATTATTTCTTTTGTGCACTTAAATCCAAGGATTACATGAGAGTCTCTACTTGTACAATTGGGAAGGAGATTTGGGATAAAATGTGCATTACTTATGAAGGAACCAATGAAGTGAAACAATCTCTTTTAAACCATTTAGTGAATGAATATGAACTCTTCTACATGAATCCTATTGAATTAATTTCTAATGCATATATTATTTTCATAAAAATAGTGTCATTCTTGCATGTTGTAGGAAGAAAATTATCAAACTAAAAAATGGTCATTAAAATAATTCATTTTTTTTCTAATAGTTATGATGAAAAGTCATATCTATAATTGAATAAAAAAAAATAGATGTTTACTCTATTGACAATTTATTAGGCTGACTTATTTCCTACAAACAAAATTTGATTAAAAGACTATAGGATGAGGGTGACAATCAAAAGGAGAAAACCATGACACGGAAGGCCGGTGACTGAGACAATACCAGTTTTGAATCAAATGACGATGATGAAGTAGCCGTGATGATGAAAAAAATTCAAATTCTTTTAAAAGTGAAAAGAAAGGTATCATTTTGAAAATGATAAAGGTAAACAAAATAAATTTCATAAGAGCCCATAAGACATTATCTATTTTGAGTGTAGGAAGCCAGGGTAGTTAAGGTATGATTGTCTTACCCTCATGAAGCAACCCTTAAAGGAGAAGGGTTAATATAAATCAAACTTTAAAATGGGCAAGAAGAGGATGGAAAAGGCCTTCTAGGCAAACTTAGGTTTGTACTCATCGGAGCAAGAACCTAAAGAGGAGGTAATAAACCTGTATATAATGGCTAATAGCTCTATTGTTAACTCCAAACAAGAGGAGGTAAGTGAGCTTAATTACAATCATTTACTTGCTATTCAGAAAAAAATTCATGAATCATTAAAAAAGTTAAATAAACAAAATGCTAGTTTAAAATTAAATTTTTTTGAAGTTAAAAAAGAGCATGATAGTCTAAGAACTGAACACATTGCATTATATAAGGTTCATGCTTTTCTACTTGACAAATTTAATGATTTAAATAAGAAGCATATTGAGTTAAACAAGTCATAAGAATACTTAAAATTAAAGCATCTTGAGTTAGAAAAAATATCTGAAGTACTAGAGATAAATGGAATGGAAAATTAGCATGCATTATTATTTAAAATTGAGAGTTACATGAGTGTAAATGAATATTTTAAAAAGAAAGTGTATGCACTTCTAAATAATATTCAACTACTTGTATTAGCTCAAAAGCCTCAACCTACAATAACATAAATAACACCCCTATGACTTAGAATGCATCATCTCATATCCCTAGGAAGAGGCAAAGTACCCCATATGGATTAGTGAATCCATTCCTTGGGGTTAGGTGTTACTCATGTGGTATGGAAGGACATATAGCCCACACTTACACTGTACATCATATAACAAATCTTATAGGGAGGCCCAAATCATTTGCATCATAATATAACATGCATTTTAATAGCTCATAAAAGCATAAGATGGAACACAAACTCACTTGGGTTCCCAAATCTAACCATTGAATGTCTTTGTAGGGATGGTCTCACAAAAGACCTAGTGAGAATATGTGGTACATGGATAACAGGTGTTCAAGACACATGATGGGAGATTTGAAGCAATTCATCAACCTGGAGGCTAGGGCAGGAGGAAGGTAACACTGGTGATAACACCACTATGAAAGTGGCCGGCTTAGGTACAATTGGTAAGTCAAATAATTTTATTAATTAAAACATTTTTTTAATAAATGGTTTGAAACACAACTTGTTTAGTAATAGCCAGCTCTATGACAAGGGCTTTGATATTAAATTTTTGTCTACTAAATGCATTAGTTTAAATAATAAATAAGTTTTAGAGGGAAAAATGGTAAATAATGTTTACATTTTTAATTTTTATTTTATTGCTGATTCACATACTCTATTTAAAACTATTATTGACAAATTGTGGTGATGACATAGGCGACTATGCCATACAACAATAACAAAAACTACAACATCAAGCATTTATCCCACTACATGGGGTCAGCTACGTAAATCTTTTTTCTCCATTATGTCTAGTTAAGAGTCAAATTCTCATTTAGATTTAATAAAGAAAGGTCATTTCTAATATTTTCTAGCCAAGTCCTTTTAGATCAACCTCTACCTTTCTTAACATAGGTTAACTCTAATACATCTACTCTACTAATCAGGTCATAAGAAGGTCTCTATTTTATGTGACCAAACTATCTAAGGTGACTCTCTCTGAACTTATCTGTCTCTAGAGCTACACCAACCTTCACATATATTCTCATTTCATATCCTATCTCTAAGAAAAAAATCACTCATCCCTCTGAGCATCCTCATCGCTGCAACACTTACTTAATATTATGCTTCTCTTTTAATGGCCAACATTTTGCACCATAAAGCATTAAAGGTATAACCACCATCTTATAGAATTTTACCTTAAGTTTGAGTCTTAAATTTCTATCATACAATAAGCCTGATGCATTCCTCCACTTCATCCACCTAACTTGAATTCTTCTAATAATATCCCAATCTATTTCACCATCACTCTGAATAATAAACCCAAGATATCTAAGACATGTACTCTTATTTGTTGCTCAAAGTTATAAACCCCCTCTAGATCTATTACTACTAAAATTTAACTCCATGTATTTGGTTTTAGATCTACTTAAATGAAAACCTTTAGACTATATGGTTGATTTTTATAAATCAAGTTTACCTCCAACTCCCTCTTTAGTCTTACCAATAAGAAGAATATCTTCAGCAAAAAGCATGCACTTGGGAATATCCTCTTGCAAATCTCTAGTAAGAACATCCATGACTAAAGAAAAAAGATATGAGCTTAAGGCTGATCCTTGATGTAATCAAACTGAAATTGGAAAATACTTGGTCAAACCACCTTATGTTTGAATACAAATAACATCTCCAACATACATGTCCCTAATGACTTGAATATGAGAATTATTATTCCCTTTCTTTTTTAGAACTCTCCATAGCACCACTCTTGGAACTTTATCATATGCTTTATCTAAATCAAGAAATATTATATAAAGATATTCCTTTATCTCTCTATACATCTCCATTAAACCTCTCAATAAATACATGGCTTTTATAGTAGACTTACCCTGCATGAATCCAAATTGATTTTGAGAAACATTAGTATCATGTTGTAACCTATGCTCCATAACTCTCTCCCATAGTTTTAAAGTATGACACATCAACCTAATTCCTCTATAATTTGTATAATCTTATGCATCACAATTATTCATAAAGATAGAAACCAACACACTCATTTTCCATACATCTGACATTTTTTAGCCTTCAAAATAATATTAAAAAGTTTAGTAATCCAAGAAATTCCTTCATTTCCTTAGCATTTGCACACTTCTATTAGAATATCATCAGGTCCAGCAGTTTTCCCACTATTCATTTTCTTTAAAGCATCTCTAACTTTGTTTTTGATAATATGTCAATAAATATAAAATTCTCTATTTTTATTTAGTGTGTTAAGGTTACAGTAAAGTCAATCATATTTTTGTAATTATCATTTAAAAGCTTAGCAAAATATATACATGAAAATCTTTAGGAAAACTACTAAAGTGTTAAGGTCACAAGACTATGCCATGCAAGTATAAAAATCTTTAGGAAAATTATTCAGAAAGACCTAGTTATCACCATTCTAAAATTATACTTTTCTAAGAACCATGAAAGTTCGTAGTGGTTGTTAAACCTTTATGAGCTAGCCTGAACCTAACCAAGAGGGGGGGGGGGGAATTGGTTATTTAAAAATTTTCTTAAGTTAAAAAAGGAAAACTTTTTGAAATCTTTTGTATATTTTAAAACTAAAAATTTATGTGGAAGCAACACTAATTTCAAAATAATAAAATTCAAAGATTTTAACCATAGAATAAATTGCTGAATAATGAGAAAATTAAATACAGAAAAGTAAATAAAATGAATACACCATATTTATAGTGGTTCAGTCAACTTGACGTACGTCCACTCCCTAAAAACCTCCTTTCTAGGTATTGCACTAAAAGTAGTATCTCTCTTTTGTCCCCCACAACAAGGCGGAGAATCTCTTACAAAATCTTTCCACCAACCCGATGAGGTAGCATACCTTAAATCATTTTACTCCCTCCTGGAGTAGGCAGAGAACCTAGAAATCCTTTTACTCCTTCCTATAGTAGATAGAAAACCTTGAAATCTTTTTACTCCCTCTTGGGGAGGGAGTAGGCAAAGAACCTTGAAAATCCTTTTAATCTCTCCTGGAGAAGGCAGAGAATCTAGATCAAATACTGATGAAGATCTCCCTCAGAGTCACCAAGGAACCAAAGAAGCAGCTTGAAGAAAATGGTGGAAACCTTGTTTGGAGAAACCTTTGTGAATCCCTCACAACTCCGCCTTACAAGGATCTCTCTCTCTCTCCCAAGCTCTCTTCTCTTCTTTCTCTAGGCTCTCTCTCAGGTCAACCCAATAACAAAAGATATTTCATTAGAGTATTAGAAATCTTTAAATAATGGGCTTAAAAAACTCCTAAGTTTTAAGAGTTCCCCCTTATATTTGTAAAGTGAGATACACATATCGTATTATACGATCACTATAATTTAGACTTATCCAGCAAGATCATTCAGATGAATTGTTCAAGTTTTATAAAATTTCATACAGACGATCAAAACATCATATGGTATAAACTATAGAAATTCTTTATGTTCGTTTGGGATGATCCTTGGCATGATCAACTTTGTACATGGGTGATCGTTCAGAACTATGGACATCATATGGTACAACCAATAAAAAAATCATGGATTTCATTTGGTATGATTTATGGGATGACCAATTTTATACACGGGTAATCGTACAATATGAACTATATCGTATAGTTTGATCAATCACAATAATTGTCCATATTTTGATTGCTTGATATTAAGGGATTTATTAAGAAAGATTTTAATTAGGGCGAATAGTTTGAACCAAATCATACTATGCAATCAATACATAATTAGTATCTTTTTTAACTTTTGGTGGCTAGGATTTTGACAGAGCACCACAAATCATATAGTATGAATTAAAATCATATAGTACAAATTACTTCACACAGTACGAAACCAATATCATAAAGTATGAATTACTTTAAAAAATACCTCTCTAAAAACATTTTTATTTCCCCCCTGTGTGTGTGCAAGGTTACTCAGCAATTACATCCACCCAATTACGTGATATGACTCAAGAAAGAAGAAAATATCAAATAAAATAAAAACCCTCTATAACCATAATCTACTTAGTCTTGAGCTGATCAAAATGGTGGATTGATTTCCTAAAATATTAGTACACACAAAACAAAACAAAATATCACAGGAACAAGAGAAATCAGTATCAAACAACATATTATTTGTTATCATCAAAATCATAGTGCCTAAATCAGGTTTGCAATAATCTTCCCTTTTTGATGATAGGATACATTCTTGTTTTTGGATTTTTAAAAAGTTGCTTTTCTCTAAACTCCTCTTTAGATGAAAATTAATTGTAAGAAAAAAGAGTGTAATTTTTTTTAATTTTAAAATAATATTGAAACAACAATAATAAAAGTAAATAACAATAACAAACAAAATACTACTCCTCCTTTTGACATCATAAAAAGAGGGAAAAGAGAAAGAATGAAAAAAAAGACACAAAAATGTATAAAACAAACAGACTTAAAATGACTAAAAACTCAAGGCAAAGAAAGAAATATCACAGACATGAAAACTCTCGTGGGCATTTTTCAAAATATAATAAACCAACTCTATAAACAAAAAAAGGCCAAATAAGATAAGTGTTGACTTTATTGTAACCAAAGGATTTGAATTCTAGAGTTTGCACACTTAAGTTAACATCTTTAAAGGTTAAAATCATTTGTTTAAACAAAAATCTAATTCTAGAATTATAATTTAATAGGAAAACTTAAACTTTTCAAACTACTAGCATGAAATATATCGAATTGAATATTTATGTAAAAGTGATAAATGAAGAACCAAGATTTTCCAAAACCAAGTATTAAACATATTATGAAACACAAGAATTTTCAACGTTTTAAAAAATTACTAGAAAGAGAAGCTAATTTAAGTTGGGCTAATTTTATGCCTCTTTTATCAATTTTTGGCGTACATTATGCATATTTTGATATACTTATTGCATCTTTTTCTTTTGGCATCATTGTGCATCTTTTGATTTTGGGCTCATTTTATGCAACTTTTAATTTTTTTGCAAATTACTTCTTTTCTAAATCTTTAAGAATCTTAGTTGTAAAGATTATATTCCAAATAGAAGAGAAGAGTAACTCACTCTCTTATATAGGGAGGAATAATCTACAAAGCAAACCCAATATTTCTAATATGAATAAATATCCTAATTTATAAAAAATAATGAATCTCATTTATCAAATTATAGAAAATATTCAAGATAAAAATATACAATAGAATGAAATTGTTTTCATTTTAACCATCTCAACTCCATTTTGATTTAGATTTTAAGTTCACACAAGAAATTATCATGCAAAAGAAATAAAAAGGGATATGAAAATTCCTAAGATTTATTTATCCTTTGATTTTTAACAATGCCAGCAATTACTTATTAAAATTTTAAAGTTATAATAGAAGTATGTTTATTACAAACAATAAAGAGCATAATAGAGAGTTAATTTGTACAATACGATCCAAGTCGTAAAGTATGAGTTCATTTGTAAAGTATGATCCAAGTTATACAGTACGATCAATAGAAACACATTTTTCTTTCAATAAATATTTCTTAAATAAAAAGCATATAAAAGAGATCTAAGAGCAAAGAATCAGCTTGAAAGAAAATTAAATACCACTTGAACGCAAAGAATTAAACATAGAGTAAAATATTGTTTATTTCATTTTATTTTTAATTTAAAAGGATTATAATATAAGAGATGCTAGAAAGAAAAATGTTGGAGGTGAATTACTGTTGGATGTTTCCAAATTGCTCCCTAAAATAACCCATGACATTATCATGCTGAGTTTGCTGTTGATCCAGGCAAGTCTCAAGTCTGTCAAATTGTTGAATCAATTCCTCATATGGGTAGTGGTGAGCAGGTGGTGCAGGTGCATGATTAGCTATAGGGAAACATCTCCTTCTTCATCAAACAAAGGGTCTTCTAGCTTCTGATCTCTATAAAAGAGCATCCAAAAAGAGGCAACCAAAAAGAAGATTAGAGTGTGATCAGGAGGAAAAGTATATGTGATGTTATATTTATTATTCAAGACATACCCAATCACATGTCCTAGAGCAAGGTTTTATTTTCTCATATTGGCTGGGAGTCAAATGGAAGTGAGGTTTTTGATGTAATCAATTATCATTTGAGCTTCGTCCATTTGGGTAATTGATATTATGAACTAGGTGATAATTAATAGTAGGGTAGTCATGTGTTTCTAGTCTCCAGCTTTAGGGATAATATATGTTCTTAAAATGTGTTGGATACCTGGTATTTTGAATTAGAGTGTGTGACAAGGGTTGGTGGTAGTTCACGGTAGTATTTTCGAGTAAGAGATTTATAGCACTCCAATCAAAGTCAGATTTGGAGACCATGGAAAGGGGTCTATTTCCTTGGGTGTTTAGTTGAAGATGGACTCATATGTCCTCTTTGGTGATTTTCACATTCTAACAACACACTCAAGAAGTCATTATTGTAGCATCCCCACTAATTTTAAGGTTTGCTAGAAACTCAAAAAGGACTTCAGAGTGGAAGGGATTGTCCAAAGTAAGAAGAAATTGAAGCATAATAGAATTAAAGAGGTTTATTACTAGAAAGCTAAGGGATTGTTGACTAAGAATCCTGGATTGTGTGATATTGGATTCTTTATATTTTCGGTAGGCAACTTCATTAGATGCTGTCATAAAGATATTATCGATAGGGTTGCAAGAGGAGAAAGCATGCTGGGTTTTTTAATTATGCTTTCCATTGCCGACCATTGCAAAGGTTGAAATTTCAAGAAGGAAGGGTTAGAAGATTATGTGAAAAAAATTGAGAGAATTGGGCTATTTAAATAGATCTTCAACATATTATATCGTATGATCATGAGATTATGTGGTATAATAACATATAATTAATTTTGCCAGACGTTCAGTTAAAAAGATGTTTCATATCATATAATATGATTAGACTTCATATGAGATGATTAGAGACATGGAGCTCATCTAAAGGAGTCAATATGTATGACTTTTGACAAAAAGGTTTGTACATTATGAACAGGTGTTTGTATGATACAATCCATAATAAATATTGTACCAACCATAATGAATTCATTCCAATCTTGATTGACATGTGGATTGTCCAGAAGAACAGGTGCTTGTATGGTATTATCGTCAATCATAGATTCAATTTAATTCATTCGTTGTTAAAGGTTATGATCAAAGCAGTGTTATCCAGATCATATAGTACGAATGTGGTTTATACAATACGATCAAAGATGAAATTTTTTATTTACAGGAAAAGACAATGAAGTTCAGGGAAGGGTTTGTGAGATGATCGGGACACACACATAAAATAAGATAACAACAAAATCATAATAATAAAAACAAGAACAAAAATAAAATCAACAAAAAAAAGTTAAGGCCTAAACAAGAAAAATAAAATCACAAAAATCACAAGACAATTGAAACAAAAAGCACAAAACATGTAAATAGAAACAAGCATAATAAAAATAAATGGAACAAAAATAGAAAGTGTCAGTTTCAAGCATTAATATCAATCACACCAAATCTAGTTCTTAAGATTCTATAGGTTTCAAAAGCCAATGGTTTTTTAAAGATATCAACAAGTTAATTTTAAATGGCTATATGGTGTAGCTATAGGTCTCCTTTTGTTAATATGGTCCTTGATGAAATGGTGCCTTATATCTATATTCTTGGTCCTGTAGTATTAGATTGGAATCTTTAAAATGCATATTGTACTAGTGTTATCACATATGATTGGAAGTAGTCCTATAAGTAGTCCTAAATCCATAATTTATTACTTTAACCAAAGGACTTGGACCACCTAACTTCTTAAAGCTATGCACTCAGCTTCAGCAATAGACATGGTAACTTAGTTCTATTTTCTACTAGACTAAGAGATTAGGGACTATACTATGAATTGACACATTCATGAAGTGCTTTTTCTATCAACTTGGCATCCTGTAAAATCTGAATTAGAATATCCTATGATTTCAAAGGAGGTGGTATGCCTAGGATATCGTATTCCTAAGTCTTGAGTTCCTAAGAGATATCTAAGAATTCTCTTAACAACAGTCAAGTGGGACTCTTTGGATTAGTCTAAAATCTAGCACATAAATAAACACTAAACATAATATCAGGTCTACTAGTAGTCAAGTATAGAAATGATCCAATTATTCCTCTGTATTTTTTTATCAACATATTTTCCATTTGAATCATTATCTAACTGAACAGTGGAACTCATGGGAGTGTTGATTGGTTTGGCTTTATCCATTTCATATTTCTTAAGAATGTCCTTAATGTATTTTGATTGACTAACGAAAGTTCCATCATCCATTTACCTTATGCTAAATCCAAGAAAGTAGGTCAGTTCTCCCATCATACTCATCTCAAATTTCTTACTCATTTTTTTTAAAACTTATCAGAAAGGCTTTTATTAGAGGTTCCAAACAAAATATCATCAATATAAATTTAGACAATTAGTAGTTATCTCCTACCTTTTTTAAAAATATTGAGTGTCTACATCACCCTTATAAAATATTCTTTCTAGTAAGAATATGCTTAGCATTTCATACGATACTATGGGTGCTTATTTCAGTCCATATAATACCTTTTTAAATTTGAACACATGATTAGGAATTATGAATTTTTAATGCTTGGGGGTTGTTCAATATACAAATCTTCTTTTATCACCCCATTCAAAAAGGCACTTTTGATATTCATTTGGTATTATTTCAACCCCTTAAAATAAAAGAAAGGCTAGTAGCACCATAATGGCTTCCAATCTAGGTACATGGGTAAAAGTATCTTCATAATCATCTACTTTTATCTGATTGTAGCCCTTAGCAATTTATATTTCTTTATTTCTAGCCACTTCACTAGAATCATTCACTTTATTTTTAAAATCCCATTTAGTTCCAACCACACTCTGGTCCTTAGGTCTTTTATCAAGTTCCTAAACATTATTCCTCATAAATTAATTTAACTCTTCTTGTATGGATAGAATCTAGAATTCATCAAATAGGGCTTGATTTATGTTGGTGGGTTAAGTCATTGAAATGAAGGTAGAGTGGTTTACTTTTTTTTTTTTCCTAAGTCCATGCTTAGTTCTAACACCTTTAAATGGGTCTTTAAAGATTAGTTCTTTTGGATGACTTGAAGAATATCTCCATTCTCTAGGTAGAGTGATTTCAGGTTCTACCCTTTCCTCCATATTTATAGATTCTAATCCTTGGGTAATTTCTACAACCTCTTCTTCTACCCTAGACCCTCCAGAATTATCAAATTCATTAAATACAACATGAGTGGTGTCCTCTACTATCAATGTTCCTTTATTAAAAACTCTATAGGATTTCCTAATATTTGAGTAACCTAGGAACACTCCACTAGATTATGGGTCAAACTTTCCTAGTCGAGATTTCTCATTATTCAAAATAAACACTTTACATCCAAAGACATGAAGGTAAGAGAGGTCGGGTGTCCTATCCATAAGAATTTTGTAAGGTGTCTCATTCAGCTTGGATCTAACATTTACCCTATTTAGAACATAATAGACTGTATTCACCACTTCTACCCAGAAATATTTAGGAAGTGAGTATTCAAGTAATATGGCTTTAGTAGGTTCTACAAGTATCTTATTCTTTCTTTCAGCAACCCCATTATGCTGAGGGTTTTAATAGCTAAAAATTTATAATATATCCCTTTCTCCTTACAATAAGATTTAAATTTCTCATTCTTAAAATCTCTACCATGGTCACTATGAATGGTCAAAATTTTAAAACCTAGTTTCCTCTGAATCCCAGTGGAAAAAGACCTAAACTCGAATGATTCACTTTTATGAGATAGGAATCTAACCCAAGTAAACCTCAAGTAATCATCATTAATCACATGCCCAAAGACATTCTCGCCCAGGCTTGTAGTACTGACATGTCCAAAGAGATCGATATGTAGGGCTTCTAAGGGTTTGTTAGTGTTAATGTCTTTGATTGAGTGGAAGGAGGATTTAACTTATTTTCCTAATTGACAAGCATCATGCAGATGATCCTTAGCAAACTCTAGTTTGGGAATTCCTCTCACTAAGTCTTTTTGGGTGATTTTCCTAAGGGTGTTCATTCTTGCATGAAACATTCTAGTATGTCACAACCAGGATTAATCAGTAATAATTTTTATGTAAAAATAAGTAGTAACTTCAACATAGTTTAAATCAAGCATGTAAATATTATTAATCCTATTTCCTTACAGCATTGTATTTTCATTTAAGCTAATCATGCAGTTGGTAGATAAAAAAATAATGCTAAATATTTTATCATAAAGATGGCTTATGCTAAGCAGGTTTTATTTCAAGCCATCTACCAGTAAAATATTTTTATTGATAAAATTTTTTGAGTTGCCAATTATACATTATCCCACAACTCTCTTAGTAGTGTTAACTCTAAGTGTCACCTTACCTCCTACTGTAAAATAAATTGATTTACATCTTTAATCATATGTCTTGAACATCTGCTATCTAGGTATCATATGCTCTAATAAGATTTTCTGTGAGTGCATCCCTATAAAATCATCAGATGTTAGATTTGGGAACCTAAATAAGTTTGTGTTCCATCTTATGAAAAGAATAGTGAAATGCATGCATGCTATGTTGTGAATTTTTATGTTTTGGTCTACACGCCAAATGTATTCTAAGGTGAATGGTGCAAGCATGGGAGATATGTCCTAGTATGCCATACGAAATGTATCTAACACCGGTAAAAGGATTTACTAATCTATTTGGATTATGGTGCCTCTTCATTATTTGAATGATGCTTGCTGAGGTACTGAAGTATAAAACTCTTTAAGTGAATGTGGTTTTTTATTTTCTTTGAAAGCATTTATTTTGATTTGTAAAAATTGGTTTGTACTTTCAAGAATTAAATTTTCAAATTTCAATGCATGCTTAATATTATGTAATTCAGATGCAAGAGTTTCTAATCTATTGCATGCATTTTTTAATTCAAGATATGATTTTTTTAAGGAATCATGCAGCTTAGTTAACTCAGATTGCTTCTTATTTAAAATGTCAAATTCATCTAACAAAGTCATGTGATTACTATCCATTGTGGAATGATCTTTCCTTAAGCATTCATGCTCTTTATATAGAATTGAAAAGTCAAATTTAAGGCTAGGATGTGTTTTTTAAGCTTACTATTTATAGTATGATTTTTTTTTTAGAAACTTCAAATAAATGATCATAGGTAACCTCACATACCTCCTCTTGATTAAAATGATCAAGATGATCATCTGCCATTAAGCATAGGTTAGTTACCTCCACTTTTACTCAAGTTTTAGAAGAGTTTGATGCTGAGTGTACCCAAAAAGCTTTTTGAGTTCTTTTCTTGTCCTTCTTGAATTTAGCTTTTTCTTCACCTTCTCCTTGCTTGGGCGAGCTTTAAGAGTCAAGCAATCAGGCTTTAGGTTCCCTGCTTCCTACATTCAAAGCATATGTCATCAGAATAAATTTTAAATTTTTACTATTCTTACTTTTTTTTCGTTGCTGATGATGTTTTTGATTTCTCTTCAAAAAGCTCTTGAATTACCTAGTCATTCGTGCAATTTCATCATCATCTTGTCCAGAAGAGTCACTGTAAGAATCATTACCCTTTATGGCTAGCTTTCTCTTTCCTCTTTTCACATGTATCAAGCTACTTTTGACTCACTCCTTGCTCATAGGCAATGAGTGACCCAAGTAAGGAATCAATGGAATAAACATACAAATCTTTAGATTCAATAATGATAATGATTTTTGCATCATAAGAAAATGGTTAGCAATAAAGACTTTTGTTAACTTTTTTAATAATTTATAAGCTCTCTTCCTAAGACATGCAGGCAAGTAACAATTTTAGTTAACTTAGTATATAATTCATAAATAGATTCATAATTATGAAGTAGAATGTTCAACCTAGATTGTTTTACTTCCTTTATTCCTTCATATGTAATGCATATTTTGACCCAAATCTCTTTAATAGTTGAAAAAGTAGAAACACACATATAATCCACAGATTTTAAAACCCAAAAAAATGGTTCAGATATTTGGCTTTCAGTTAAGCTAAATCTCTATCATTAATAGTCCATTTAAAAAAAAGGTATTTCAATTTTAATACCATTTACTAAACATGAGGGTGCAGAGTAACCATCTTGAACTAGCAACCACATGTGATAATCAATTGGTTATAATACTTAAATTATGTATCATGCTCTGTTACGACTTGAAAGTTTGTGAGGGTTATTAAACCTTTATGAACTAGCTCGAGGCTTACCAAAGGGGGAGGGAGGGGGGTTAATTGGTTATTTAAAAGATTTCTTAAGGGAAAAAGATAATCTTTTTGAAGTCATTTTGAATATTTTAAAAAAAGCATTTTATGTTGAAGAACACTAATTTCAAAATAACAAAAATAAGAGATTTCGACCACAGAACAAATCACATAATAATGCAAAAAATAAATATAAAAATATAAATAGAAAGAACACACTAGATTTATAGTGGTTTGTTCAACTTGACCTACATCCACTTTCCAAAAATCTCCTTTCTAGGTATTGCACTAAAACTACTGTCTCTCCTTTTTTCCCACACAGTAAGATAGAGAAGACCTTACAAAATTGTTACAAATCTAAGATTATGGATTAGACTTTTGATGATAGCAAACATTCATAATTGTCTGCGACTGCCTTGCCTACTAACATTTTAGGACCATAGGATTGAGACTGCAAGCTGAACCAGCTCAAGATTGGGTAGATTAGGTCTGAGTAAATATGTGTTGTACTTTTTTCCTTTCTTGATTTAAATGTAATCCTTATGGTGCCTAATGCTAAGTAACCTTGCACACACACACCTTAGAAATTTTTTTGACTATTTCTTAGAGTTTATTATTTTTGGTAACATCGGCCGGGATGATATTTATATCGGGCTAGACGATCGGTTCAAAAATAGAAACCCTAATTAGGGAATCCTGGTTAAGGTAGCTGTCATTAAGCACATTGTCCTAAATGATCCCTGAATCGGCCAGGACGATAGGCTCAAATAAAAAAAAATCGGCTGATAGATCTATTTAGGTAAGATTTATTTTTAGACATCGGCTAGGCCGATCCATTACATCGGCCTGGACGATACAACATAATTATGTCTAAATTAATCTAGCAATTATGAAAAGCAATTAAGTCTGATTGCACGATCATATTGATTGGGCCGATCGCAGGTTCAGTTGGGACGATGGCGTGGATGATTGACATCAGCCTACTTCAATTCAGGGTTATGTCTAGGATGATTTGGCTCGAATTTGAACTAATAGGCCAGGATGATATGTTATTGTCCTGGACGATGTGAAAAAAATTTCTTTTGATCGTCCCATGTTGTCCAGGCTAATTGAGCTTAATTTGTACTGATCGTACAGGACGATAGAAATATCTTCCTAGATGATAATGTCAGTTCTTGAAATTCTATTTAAAGGACCTAGATTTTCTTATGAAAAACACCTTTAGCTGCTGTCTTAACCTGAGAGAGCCAAGAGGAGAGGGAGAGAGAGGGGGAGAGAGGGAGGAACTTGTGAGGGGGAGTTTCTGAGAGAGATTCACAAAGGTTGCTCCAAGCAAGGTTCCAAGGCATCTTCTCCAATTTTTGTCCTTCATCCTTGGGGCCTCAAGGGAGGTCTTCTTCAATAATTGGTCTAGGTTCTCTTCTTGCTTCAGGAGGAAACAAAAGAAGTTGGGTTCTCTGCCTCGCCAAGGTTGGTAGAAAGGAGTTTTTGTGAGGGCTTCTCTGCCTTACTGTGGGAGCAAAAGGAGAGTCAGTTTTGTAGTGCAATACTTGGAGGGCACCTCCGAGGAGTGGACGTAGGTCGAGTTGACCGAACCACTACAAATTCTCTATGTTCTTTTCTTACTACTTTTCTTCATTTATTTTTTCGCACTTTGATTTCTGTGGTGATTTTGGTTTGTGATTGTGCTTTGGTTTAAGAAATTTTTAAAATACCAATTCACCCCCCTCTTGGTTAGCCTCGGGCTAGTTCTTAAGGGCTTAACATCCCTAATAAACTTTCAAGTGGTATTAGAGCGGGATTCATAAAAATTAAGTTTGAAATCTTTTTGAATTTTGATCCATGGCTAACAATGGTAATCGTAATGCAACGGAAGGATATTCTATAACACGACCACCTTTGTTTGATAATCTTCCTTTTAATTTTTGAAAAACTTGCATGTCTACTTTTTTACAATCGATTGACTATTGTATCTGGATGCTTATTAAAGATGGATATTCTCCACCTTCTCGTGAACTTAATGGAATTAAAACTGAAGTACCTTTTACTGAATGGACTTTTGATGAAAGAGATTTAGTATAACTTAGTGTAAAGTGTTTGAACTGTTTTTTCTGTACTTTAAAATCAGAAGATTACTTGCGTGTTTCCACTTACACTACTGGTAAAGAAATTTGGGATAAATTATGTATTACTTATGAAGGAACTAATGAAGTTAAGCAATCCCGTGTGAACATTCTCTTGCATGATTATGATCTTTTTCGTATAAAACCTCATGAAAGAATTTTTGATATGTATTTGAGATTTACTTAGATTGTTACTTCATTGCATGCCTTAGGAAGAGAACTCACTAATTATGAAAAAGCCAATAAAAATTTGAGGTAATTGCCTTCCTCTTTTGATGCTAAAATCACTACAATTACTGAATCCAAAAATTTAAATGCCTATTCGATCGATAACTTACTTGCTTCACTCATTTCTTACGAGCAAGGGGTGAACCAAAGAAATCTTGATACAGGTGAGAGGAAGAATGGTGGCACTTAAGGCGAACGACTCGGGCACTAACTCATCCGGGTTTGAAAGCGATGATGTTGCCTTAATCACGAGGCAATTCAAGAGCTTTCTAATAAAGAAGCACAAGAATCATCAGAAGTGGAATAAAGGTAAGGGTAAAATTTTTTTTAAGAATTCTAATGATAAAATTTGTTTGAATGCAGGAAGCCAGGGCATGTTAAAACTGATTGCCCCACACTCAAGTCTCTCCCAAGCAAGGAAAAGGGTGAGGAGAAACCTAAGTCTAAGAAGGACAAGAAGAGATTCCAAAAGGCATTCTAGGCTGATTCTACATCAGACTCCTCTGAGACTGAACCTAAAGAGGAGACAACAAACTTGTGATTAATGGCAGAAAATAGTCTTAGTCAAAGTGACCAAGAAGAGGTTTGTGAACCAAGTTATGATCAATTATTTGAAATTTGTGAGCACATGTATGCACATATAAAAAACTCAAGAAAACTCATGCTAATTTGAAATTAGAATTTTTAAATTTACAAAAAAAGCATGAAATTCTTCTTAAAGATCATTCTATAATTGATACTAATCAAATGGCTTTACTTGATGAATTTGGTTCTTTAAACAAAAAACATGTTGATTTATCTGATGCTCATAATTCCTTAAAATCATCCCATGCCTATTTAGAAAAAGAATATAAAAAATTAGAAAGTCTAAAAGCTTTTGAAAATAAAAAACCTTCATTTCATGCATAACATAAAAAGCATCACTATAGATTAGTGCATCCTTTTCCTGGAATTAGATGTTTTTCATGTGTCATGCTAAGTCACATAGCACACACTTGCACCATTTTTTTTTTTTTTGAGAAAATGCAAAGTTGCATTAAAAAGAAAGAAATAACAACCTAATACAAATTAGGAAGTAAAGATCTAATAGATCCTTGATTAAGAGAAAAAGGATCCTTATTGGAAGCGATTTTGTTAACATTAAACCTATTATTTTTGAAATGAAGCCCACTGTTTCCTATTATGAAATCGTTGAGATGCAGGGGATACCAAAGTATGAAACAACCCAAAGGTTGGTTAGTATCCCAGAGTTCCCATCCGATTAAAGAATAAAATCTAGTAATGATTCCATAAACAATTATAATAAGTTTAAAAAACAAAATTACCAAAAGAAAAAACCAACTATAAAAGAGAGTCAAAAGAAAATAACAGAAGTAACAAGACAATCTCAAAATACCTATGCAAAATAATAATAGGTATTTATGATGTCTTTCCCAAATACTAATGCTGTAATACCAAGCAAAATATATGGAAAATTCTTTGATAAGAATTTCCAACCTTATGAATCTAATGGCTTTGCTATTATGAAACCCAAGTTATATGATTCACAGCATGCATTGCATTCTACTTTCCATAAGAAGGAACCCAAACATGTTTGGGTTCCTAAATCTGACATTTAATAATTTTGTAGGCAAGCTCTCACAAAAGGCCTCGTGAGAGCATGTGGTACTTGGACATCGGATGCTTTTGACATATGACTGGTGATGCCAATCAATTCATTTTGCTGGAGACCAGGACAAGAGGCAAGGTGACTCTTGGAGACAACACCACCATGAAGGTGGTAGGCTCAGGTATAATTAGTAATTCCAAGAACCTTTTAATTAAAAATGTTTTGCTTAGAGATAAATTGAAATACAACTTGCTCTACATCAGTCAGCTTTGCGACAAGGGCTTCATCATAATTTTTTTGACAAATTCATGCATTATCAGCTTAAATAATAACACTGTTTTGCAGAGAAAGTGGATCAACGATGTTTACATGCTTGATTTAAATAACATTGAATGTGCTGCTTCATTTTGCTTAAAAACTACTGTTGATGATTCATGATTGTGACACAGGAGATTATGTCATGCCAGTATGAAAACCCTTAGGAATGTGACCCAAAAAGACCTAGTTAGAGGTGTCCCTAAGCTTAAGTTTTCAAAAGACCACCTTTGTGATGCCTGTCAACTAGGAAAGTAAGTCCACTCCACTTTTCACTCTATTAAGGACATTAGCACCTCTAGCTCCTTAGAAGTTCTTCACATGGATTTGTTTGGAACCATTAGAACTGCCAGCTTGGGAGGGAAAGTTTATGGTTTTGTGATTATCGATGACTACTCGAGGTTTACTTGGATTAGATTTCTATCACACAAAAATGAGTCTTTTGATGAGTTTAGAGCCTTCTTTACTTGGATTCAGAAAAAGCTAGGTTGTGAGATCTTGACCATCCATAGTGACCATGGGGGAGAGTTTGAAAATGAGAGATTTGGAGATTTTTGTGAGGACAAGGGGATTAGCCACAACTTCTCAGCTCCTAGGACCCCTCAGCAGAACAGGGTAGCTGAAAGGAAGAACCAGACCTTAGTGGAAGCCACTAGAGCCATGCTTGCTGAGTATTCACTTCCAAAATACTTTTGGGTTGAAGTGGTTAACACAGCTTGTTATATGTTGAATAGGGTGAATGTTAGAGCCTAATTAGATAAGACACCCTATGAGATCCTTAAGGGTAGGACACCAATTCTTTCCCACCTTCATGTCTTCAGTTATAAGGTTTTCATTCACAATAATGGGAAGTCTCACTTAGGAAAATTTAATCCAAAATCTGATGGAGTGTTCTTAGGATATTCTAGTATTGGGAAGTCTTTTAGGGTGTTTCATAATAAAACTTTGGTGGTGGAGGAAACTACTCATGTAGTGTTTGATGAGTCTGATCCTAGAAAGCCTTGAGTTGAGGATGATGATGATGTTGGAGAGATTACCTCTAGAGTAGAAAATTTAGAGAAGAGGGTAGAGCATCAGAACACTGAAGGAGTAGGAGATGTTACCCAAGGAGTAGAAAATATAGGTCTAGAGGAAAGGGTTGAACCTTCACACACTTTGCCTAGAGATTGGGGATACTCTTCAAGTCACCCTAAATATCTGATCTTAGGAGACCCTTATGATAGAGTTAGGACTAGACATGGACTTAGGAAGGAAGTGAACCACTCTACCTTTATCTGAATGACTGAACCCACCAATGTAAACCAAGCCATTTCTGATGATTTTTGGATCTTAGCCATGCAGGAGGAGTTGAACCAATTTGTAAGGAATGATGTTTGGGAGCTTGTAGAAAGACCTAAGGGACAAAGTATAGTTGGAACTAAGTGGGTCTTTAAGAATAAGGTGAATGATTATAGAGTGGTGGTTAGGAATAAGGCAAGATTAGTGGCTAAGGGGTATAACCAAATAAAAGGGATAGATTTTGAGGATACTTTTTCCCTTGTAGCAAGATAAAAAGCCATTAGAGTGTTATTAGCCTTTGCCTGTTATAAGGGATTTAAGCTTTTCCAAATGAAGGTTAATAGTGCCTTTTTAAATGAGGAAATAAAAGAGGATGTGTTTGTAGAATAATCCCCAGGTTTTGAGAGTTTCCAATTTCCAAATCATATTTTCAAATTAAAAAAGGCATTATATGGATTAAAGCAGGCACCTAGAGCTTGATATGAAAGGCTTAGCACATTCTTACTAGTAAGGGAGTTTATTAAGGGGAGCGTAGACACCACCCTATTCCTGAGGAAAGTAGGAGATACTTTACTTATTATTCAGATATATGTCGATGATATACTTTTTGGATCTTCTAATAAAGGCTATGTGATGATTTTTCTAAAATAATGAGTAAGGAGTTTGAGATGAATTTGATGGAAGAGTTGTCCTACTTTTTGGGGTTTAGTATAAAACAAATGGATGATGAAACCTTTCTGAATCAATTAATATATATATATAAGACATCTTGAAGAAGTATGAAATGGACAAAGCTAAGCCAATTACTACTCCCATGTCCTCAAGAATTTAGTTGGACAAAGACCCAAATGGAAAATCAGTTGATCAAAAGAAGTACAGAGGGATGATTGAATCTCTACTTTACCTGACTGCTAGCAGACCCGATATAATATTTAGCATTTGTCTTTGTGCTAGATTTCAAGCTGATCCTAAGGAATCCCACCTGACTGCAGTTAAGAGAATTCTTAGATACCTTTTAAGGAATCTGGTATCCTAGGAACAACACTTTTTTGAGATTATTAGATATTCTGATTCTGATTTTGTAGGATATAAGGTGGATAGAAAAAGCACTTCTAGAATTTATCAATTCATAGGACAGTCTTTAGTCTCTTGGTCTAGTAGAAAGCAAAACTCTTTTTCTCTTTCCACTGCTGAAGCTGAGTACATTGCTTTAGGAAGTTGTGTGGCCCAAGTCCTTCGGTTAAAATAATAAGTACTTGATTTAGGATTACCTGTAAGCACTATCTCAATTCTTTGTGACAACACTAGTGCCACTTGTATTTCTAATAATCCTATCCAACATTCAAGGACTAAGCACATTGACATAAGGCATCACTTTTTTAGAGACCATGTGACTAAGGGAGACATTGACTTACACCATGTGGTGACTGAGAATCAACTGGCTGACATATTTCCTAAACCACTGGCCTTTGACACTTTCAGCACTTTAAGGACCAGATTGGGTGTGATTGACATTAATGCATGAACTTGATCTCTACTAATTTTTGATATATTATCTGCTAATCTGTAACACCCCACAGTACCCCTTAATAGTATTGGGAGTCTTACCAACATAATGATAACCATTTCATCATTTGATCAAATAGTACTTTTAAATATTTGGCAAAAGGGACCACTATCTAATTCAATGGCGATAATGCTAGGTTTACCTGGGCTCCATTGAATATTGTTATGAATGTGTAGCCAAATATATTACAAACTAAAATTGGTATTCGATGCAAACTTCAAAAGAAGTAAAGACTAATGTTAATGACAATTTTATGATGTTTTTCATGTAAGGTATCATATTCTTTGGGGTCCCTTTTGCCCCTCTTGTAATACAGATATATTATCTGGAGTCCCTTTTTCCCCTAGGGTCCCTTTTTCCCCACCTGTAATTACAGTGATACATCTTTTGTAGCCAAACTTTACATTTCAATTGATATTCACAAAGCTTTTCAGTGTTCATAAGTCATACTTAAGTTGTTGCATTCTTTCATAATCAATGCTGTGATCACCAGTGTACAATTAAAATGAATATCATATGCGAGGAAATTGATCTCTTTCCAAAACATTATCAATTAGGAAACATTTAGATAAACATAATCAGCCTCAATTTAAACTCACATAATGAATTTATGTAAGTGGGTAGTCATACTTGAAAACTTGGATAAGAACATCATTCAACAACATAAATAACTTGTAATACATATTTTCCTTTAATTCAATCAATTACCAATATACAAGTACAAATTAACAAGAATTGCCTTTAAAATTTAATTTGCATTGCTTACATCTTTGATGATTCATCTTTTCAATTCCACCTTGCACTCTTCTTTGATTAAAGTCGCAACGAAACCTTCTTTTTGCATGTAACCAAATGAATATAGGACACCATAAGATACCACATTCTTAATGCTTTAACTATTAATTGGAAATCCATACTAAGCATATAACAGAATAATTTACCTTGATTTCCCTTTCTCCCTTAACTTTATTTTACCCTTCTGTGACAAATTTTCTTTACCGGATATAAATTCTACATTAAAATAACACTTTCATATTAACCAAATTCTACTGTTAAACCAAATAAAACTTCTAAATTTTTTTTCCTGATCCTCAAGCCTTCTTTCTCTTCAACATTCATTTCTTTATTTTCCCTTAATCTCACTGCCACATACTTTAAAGAAATTTATCAAAATTCTCTACAGGAATTCCATACCTGAGCCAACCGAACTCTGCTACAGGACTTATAAATCTAAATTACCGCTGTTTTCTAATGTTCATGTGCCAAAGTTGCGACAGGTTTCCCAAGCACTGTGCTGATCTCGTCCAGCCCACAATACCGATCTCTGTTGCAATATGCCAATTTTGCTTCACTCAAAATTCTCTCACGGAAATTACTCTCACAAAGCAACATAATTTCTCTTGTATTTATTTCTCATTACCGAACAATGCCACTGTCCTTTAGACCTTCTTGCTTATGGAAATTTGGTTTGTGTGATCTCCCCAAAACAGAGAATAGTACATCCAATATAATGGATAAAGGAGTTATGGATAATGAAAGAGAGGGACCCACACTCAACCATAATGGAATTCCAAAAGATCTCAACCTTCTGATGTAATTCTACCATAAGATGCATCTTTTCATATGTAAGAAAAGATTTAACTTATTTTCTTATTCTTGAAAGTTCGTTAGGGTTGTTAAGCCCTATAGAACTGGCCCGAGGCTAACCAAGAGGGGGGGGGGGGGAATTGGGGTTTAAAAATTTCTTTAAGCAAAAGAACGATTATCACAAACCAAATCACCACAAAAACAAGTGCGGAAGAAAATAAATACGGAAGCAGTAAAAATAAGAATACAAGGGTTTATAGTGGTTCGGTCAACACGACCTACGTCCACTCTCCGGAGGCACCCTCCGAGTATTGCACTACAATCGTGAATCTCCTTTAGCCCCCACAGCTAGGCAGAGAAGCCCTCACAAGAACACCTCCTTTTTGCCACACCCGGCAAGGCAGAGAATCCAACTCCTTTTGCTTCCTCCTGAAGCAGGCAGAGAACCACGATCACTTGCTGAAACTTAACTCTCCCAACCCTTCCAAGGATAAGAGACTCTAGGGAAGGATAATGCTTGGAGCAACCCTTGTGAATCCTCTCACAAGCTCCGCCTCACAAGATCCTCTCTCTCTCTCCCTCTCTCTCTCTCTCTCTCTCTCTCTCTCTCCTTTAGGTTTTCTCAGGTCAAGACAGCAGCCAAGGATGTTAAAAAATGTTGAACAAGAGCTCTTAAATAGAAGAGCTTCAAGGAGGCTCATTAATTACAAGTTGCCAACTTTATCGTCGAGGACGATATGAAAATCATCCTGGTCGATCCGTACAAATCTCATAAGATCGGCCAGAGCATTGCCTTGAATGCAAACTGGATGATTGAAAATTTGCTTGATCATCCTAGCCGATCAGTTCAAATCAGAGGAAAATCGTCCAGCACATCGCCCTGAATTTGATCTGGCCGATATTTATTGTCCAGAAGCAACTAAGAGTTTTTGAATAGATCGTCTTGGCCGATCCTGTGATCATCCAGGACGATGTGATCGTATCAATCATCCTTAATTACTTCCTTGATTTATGGATCAATTTAGGCCTAATTGTGTGATATCGACTAGGCCGATATCATGATCGTCCTAGCTGATTTCCAAAAATACAGAATACCTAAATTGATCATGGAAGAAAATTTTTTCTGTATTGAGCATATTGTCTTGGCCGATATAGGTATCATCCAGGCCGATCGGTTAATTACGACTGCCTTAACTAAGAAATTATGATTAGATCTTTTATTTTGAACTCGATCATCCAGGATGATATAAATATCGTCCGGGACGATATGAGTAAAAACACAAGTTCTAAATCTCTCAAGTGTGTGTGTGTAGGGCTACTTAACATCAGTCGCTTCAAATAATTATAATTGAATCAAGAAAGAAAAAAAGAAAATTACAGACTCACTCAATCCTAATCTACCCAGTCTTGAGCTGATTCTGATTTTTGTCCGATCTTTGAGTCCTGAAAAGTCAGTTAAAAAAAAGCCAGTCATGTGAAACAAGATTTGTTTGCTATCATCAAAATCATAATCTAAAAATATGTTTGTAACAATTTTCCCCTTTTTGATGATGGCAAACATATCGATAATCAATTCTAAAACAGTAATGTAAAACTAAACAAGCTTTTAATTTTTCAAATAGAACAAGTACAAACATACTACAAGAGCAAGTGTAAATATTGTACTCCCCCTTTTGACATCTCAAAAAGGAGGAGGAAACTAAAAACAAAAATTAAAGCAATTAAAAACACAATACATAAAAGAAAGAAATCCACAGAAAATAGAAACTAAAACTAAAAAATCGAGGGATCCTGATCATCAGATGGAGGTGGAGGTGGTGGAGCATGCTGAAAGTAGCTAGCTAGCATAGTAAATTGAGCATTGAACCAGGCTATATCCTGGTTGTACTGCTGTTGCTGGTGAGTAATATAGCTGTCAAAACGGGCTATGTCCTCTGTGCGGTGCTGCTCGTAGTGGGTCATGTCCTCAGAATTTTGGTTCTCCTGTGCAGCAACGTAAGCGTGGTCTCCCAACGATCAAATCTCTCCACTAACTGGTCAAACTGTGAGTGCTGGCGAAGAGGAACAGGATTAGGAACGGGAGCGGGAGGCTCCTCCTCCTCGGCCCCCTGAGGTTCCCCATCTCCTGGGTGGAGACGAGTACTGTGAAGGACATTGAATGAATTATTTGAGTACCAGGGAGCCGGATCGTTGGGGTGAGAAGGATATTGAAGATTATATTTGGTTTGAAGAACATATGAGATGATGTGTCCCAAAGCCAGATTGGGTTTCCTCTTATGACCCGGATCACAGATTATAGTTAAATGATCATTATTTCCTCTTAGATCAGTAGCATTAAAATCTCTATGGGCCATGATGTAAAAGGTGGTAAGAGAAAGTAATGGGGTGATGTGGATTCGGTCCCCGGCTTTTGGAATTATGGAGGTGCGAAGGACATATTGGATTGTCCGAGCATCTTTGACTAAAGAGCTAGTCTCTCCAACATGAAAGAGAGAGTTGGTTTGATGTAGAAAATGATTTGCAGCGGACCAGTTGAAGTCAGGATCAGAGACAATTAAATGCAGCTTATCCCCGGTGGTGGATAGCTACAGCAGTTCAGCACAGTCTTGATATGTGATCTCACTGGGTGTCGATTCACATAGGTGGTTAGGGCAGTGTAGGCAGCATTTATTAGGAGATTTGCAAAAAATTCAAACAGAAGTTTGAAGGCAAAAGGGACTTCTAGAGTAAGAATGAAGAAGAGAGAAGTATGAGCGAAGAGATCTAGTATCGAATATGAAAGGTAGGCAGGATTGATTATACTGGAGAGAGTGATGCTGCATTCCTTGTACCGACGGTAAGATGCTTGATCATCCACTTCCCTGAATTGAGGGTCCAGAGTGGCCCTCTAGGAACTTTCAGAAGCTTGTCGGACTCACTTCCCACCAGCCATAGCAAGAAATCAGTAAGTAAAAATGAGATAAGAAGAAGCTTTGAGGTGAAAATAATGGCTAGAATGGTCTGAATTTAAAGAAACGGCCACATCGTTCAGGACGATCGTAGAATCGTCCAGGATAATTTGGTTCAATTATTGCATATAGTCCGATTGGTCAAAAAGGTGGTCTGATCATCCGGGCCGATCAGATATCAGCCAGGATGATTAGATATAGGAGATCGTCCCGAGGAGTCAAGCCGGACAACAGTTGAAAAAATAGATCGTTCTGGCCGATTAGGCGTATCGTCCAGGATGATGCACAATAATTGATCGTACCGGCCGAAGTTAAAATGTTTTAAATCTGTACCACGTGTATCATCCAGGACGAACAATGGATCGGCCAGGATGATTGTCCAATAATGGATCGTCCGGGGCCGGTTTTAAGGATTTAAATGTACTGACACGTGGATCGACTAGGATGATCAGGTGTATCAGCCAGGATGATGACCATAAATGCATCGGCCAGGACAAAAATTGTTGAGTCTAGTAATTACTTCTGAAATTGTTAGGAGATAACTATACATTTGAACAATAATGTTTGGAATCATCAAAACTACATAAGTTGCATAAATATAACTCATTCAAATAGCAACTATTCAAACAAAAATTGTATCGGTTACGACGATCAAAAAATGATTGTAACATAGTTCGTTCATATCGGCCAGGATGATATAGGATTGTCCGGGACGATGAGTTACAGAAAGCTCAGAAAAGTTTAGCAGATAAAATTTTGAAGAGAAATTATCATATCATCCAGGATGATAGAGGTATCGGCCAGGATGATGTGACAAGAATTTTAAAATCAAGGAAAGATGGAGATGATCATGGAAAACCTCAAACAAAAAAAAATAAAAAATATAAAAAAAACAACAAAAACACATAAAAATAAGAAAAGAAAAAAATGAAGTTTTTTTTGTTTTTAATTTTTATATTTTTTTTTAGCAAATCAAGAATATGACAAATTTCCCAAATAATTAAATTTTAAAGATTTGAACGATCAATAAGTTAACAATGTCATAATATGAAAATGGTAGAAAATTCGACCATGTTTACCCTAGCTTAGACTTTTTTCAGGATAAAAATTGTCTTTTGAAAACAAGCGGTCTAACTCAAAATAAATTGGTTAAAAAGAAGATACCTTCAAAACTTGATAACAAATAAAATATCTTATAAAATTGTATACCAAAGTAATTTGTCTCTATCATGGAATTTGAAATCAACCTTTGAAATTATCAAATAACCCATGAGTCCTTCTAAGTTTAAAAAGTTTTGAAAAGAGAGGATAGCTTGCATTTAGTTGTCTCATTTTATGCCTCTTGTCACTTTGATTGACTCTTTGAGCATCTTTTTATTTTTTATACACTTTAGTGTATATACTTTTCTTTTCAATTTGGCGTCATTGGCCATTTTGTTTAATTTTTGCAAGGTAAAAACTCTTTAAGAAACCCTTAAAATGGTTCTTAGTTGTGATTATATCTTCTAGCTATTAGAGAAGAGGAGTTCTCTCTCTAACATAGGGAAGAACAAACCACAAAATGAAAATCAAAATCATATGATAAGTGCAACGACAAGATTTCAATTAACTTGAAAGATATATAAGAACTTTAGATCATATATATAAGATAGACTCTTTTAGCAAGGTAAAAAGGATCTTAATTTCAAAAAACCATTTTTTAAAATGAGATAGACTTTTTGTTTAGAAAAGAAAACTATATCACCAAAGGAGGTTAGAGGGAGGGAAACCATCAATGGTGTTTTCCCCCTTTAACCGATTTAGAAATGCTAATCATTGGCCATAAATCTCCAAAGTTTAAGAACAAGGAAAAATCATCATAAAGAAAACAAAAGTAAAAACGACTAGAACAACAAAAAAAACTATCACAAAAAAAAAAACATAACAATAATCAAAATGCAATTCAAGAATTTGTTAAGCAGCAAGTTTAAGAAGTTATAAGCTGTGAGCCTCCGTTTGTCCAAGTATCATATGCTCTCACGAGGTCTTTGGTGAGAGTAATCCTGTAAGAATCAATAATTGTCAGACTTAGGAACCCAAATAGGTTTGGGTCCCTTCTCATAAAAAGTAGAGTGTAATGCATGTGTGCTATGCTGTGAATCATGCAATTTTGGTCTCCACACCCAATGTGTACTACAGTGAACATTGCAAGTGTGTGAGATGTGTCCTAACAATCCACATGAAAATCATCTAACACTAGGAAAAAAATTTCTTAAATGGTTTGGATTGTAATGCCTCTTCCTAGGTCTTGGCTTTAGATCAGAAGTAGGTGTCATCCAATTTCTCTTAATTGAGTCCAATTCATCTTTAAGCCTCAAGTTAGTATCTTTCAAAGCATTATTATCAATCCTCAAGTTGCGCTCTATTTCTTTAGATTTCTTTAAATAAGATTTGAGTGAGGTATGTGAAACTTTTAATGCATCATGCTCATCAGTTAATTCTGAATGCTTTTTGTTTAAATCATCAAATTCATCAAGTAGAGCCATGTGATTTGAATCAATCGTAGAATGATTTTTGAGAATAATTTCAAATTCTTTTTGTAAATTAGAAAGTTTCAACTTTAAACTAGCATGAGTCTTTTTAAGTTTTTTGTATGATGCATGAATTTTCTCATAAATTTCGAATAATTGATCATAAGTTAGTTTACATACCTCTTCTTCATCACTTTGATTAAGATGATCTTCTTCCATTAAGCACAAGTTTGTTGTTTCATCTTCAGGTTCAGTCTCCGATGAATCAGATGCAAAATCCACCCAAAATGCCTTTTGAAGCCTTTTTTTGTCCTTTCTAGACTTGGGTTTCTCCTCACCCTTTTCTTTGCTTGAGTGATCTTGAAGTGTAGGATAATCCGCTTTGACATGTCCAGGCTTCCTGCATTCAAAGCAAACAACATCAGAAGATCTTTTAGAATATTTATTATCCTTACCTTTTCTCCAATTTTGATGATGCTTTTTCTCCTTCCTTAGAAAGCTTTTGAATTTCCTTGTGATAAAGGCAATGTCATCGCTCTCAGACCCGAAAGAATCAGAGTCAGATTTGTGCGCCTTCAGTGCCACTATTTTCTCCTTCTTTTTCTCACCTGCATCAAGATTTCTTTGATTCACCCCTTGCTCGTAAGCAATGAGTGAGCCAAGTAAGTTATCAATCGAATAGGTGTTTAAATCCTTAGATTCAGTTATAGCAGTGATTTTAGCATTAAAAGATGAAGGTAAGCATCTCAAAATCTTGTTCACTTTTTCATAGTTTGAAAGTTCTCTTCCTAAGGCATGCAATGAAGTAACAATTTGAGTAAATCTAGTATATATTTTAGAAATTAATTCATGAGGTTTCATAAGAAAAAGTTCATAGTCATGTAAGAGAATATTCAAACGGGATTGTTTAACTTTATTAGTGCCTTCATAAGTGAGACACAAATTATCCCAAATTTTGTTACCAGTTTTGCAAGTGGAAACACGCATGTAGTTTTCTGATTTTAAAGCACAGAAAAAGAAATTAAGACATTTTGCATTTAACTGAGCCAAATCCCTATCATCTAAAGTCCATTCAGTAAAAGGAAGTGGAGCAGTAATGCCGTTAAGTTTACCAGTTGGAGGTGTATAACCATCCTTAACAAGCATCCACATGCGATAATCAGTAGATTGTAAAAATGTTGACATGCGAGTTTTCCAAAAATCAAATGAGATATTATCAAACAAAGGTGGTCGGGTAATAGAATACCCTTCCGGTGTATTACGATTCCCAAAGTTAGCCATGGATCAAAATTTAAAAAGTTTTAAAACTTTGTTTTTATGAATCCCGCTCTGATACCACTTGAAAGTTTGTTAGGGATGATAAGCCCTATAGAACTGGGCCAAGGCTAACCAAGAGGGGGGTGAATTGGTATTTAAAAATTTCTTTAAGCAAAAGAACGATTATCACAAACCAAATCACCACAAAAATAAGTGCGGAAGAAAATAAAGGCGGAAGCAGTAAAAATAAGAACACAAGGGTTTATAGTGGTTCGATCAACTCGACCTACATCCACTCCCCAGAGGCGCCCTATGAGTATTGCACTACAATCATGACTTTCCTTTAGCCCCAACAGCTAGGCGGAGAAGCCCTCCCAAAAACACCTCCTTTTTGCCACACCCGACAAGGCAGAGAACCCTACTCCTTTTGCTTTCTCCTAAAGCAGGCAGAGAACCACGATCAATTGCTGAAACTTACCTCTCCCAACCCTTCCAAGGACAAGAGACTCTAAGGAAGAAGAAGTAGAACAATGCTTGGAGCAACCCTTGTGAATCCCCTCACAAGATCCTCTCTCTCTCTCTCCCTCTCTCTCTCTCTCTCCTTTAGGTTTTCTCAGGTCAAGACAACAGCCAAAGATGTTCAAAAATGTTAAACAAGAGCTCTTAAATAGAAGAGCTTCAAAGAGGCTCATTAATTGCAAGTTGCCGACTTTATTGTCCAGGATGATATGGAAATCTTCTTGGCCGATCAGTACAAATATCATAAGATCGGCCAGAGCATTGCCCTGAATACAAGCTGGATGATTGAAAATTGTCTTGATTGTCCCGGACGATATCACGATCGTCCTAGCTGATCAGTTCAAATTAGAGGAAAATCATCAAGAGCATCGCCCTGAATTTGATCTGGCCGATATTTATTGTCCAGAAGCAACTAAGGGTTTTTGAATAGATCGTCCTGGTCGATCCTGTGATCGTCCAGGATGATGTGATCATATCAATCATCCTTAATTACTTCCTTGATTCCTGGATCAATTTAGGCATAATTGTGTGATATCGTTCAGGTTGATATCATGATCATCCTAGCCGATTTCCAAAAATACAGTATACATAAATTGATCATGGCGGTAAATTCTTTTTTTATTGAGCATATCGTCTTGACCGATACAGGTATCATCCAGGCTGATAAGTTAATTTTGGCTGCCTTAACTAAGAAATCCTTATTAGATCTCTTGTTTTGAACTCGATCGTCCAGAACGATATAAATATCGTCCAGGACGATGTGAGTAAAAACATAAGTTCTAAATCTCTCAAGTGTGTGTGTGTGTAGGGTTACTTAACATCAGTCACTTCAAATAATTATAATTGACTCAAGAAAGAAAAAATGAAAATTACAGACCGACTCAATCCTAATCTACCCAGTCTTGAGTTGATTCCGATTTCCGTCCGATCTTTGAGTCCTGAAAAGTCAGTAGAAAAAAGGCAGTCGTAGTGAAACAAGATTTGTTTGCTATTATCAAATTCATAATCCAGAAACATGTTTGTAACAATTCTGTCTACTGTTAAGAAATTTATGGCCTTAAAGTAATGAATCTTATTTACTTAATTAACATTACATGAATTTATTATTAATCATTTAAAAAAAATTTTGACAATATAATAACTTAATTCAAATGTTTATAATACATTTAAAATAATTCTACGTACCTCTTTGATTCTTACATGATTAATTTGCTTTATCTTTTGTTAGTTTTTTGGTTGTTTATTTTTTTTATATTCTCTTTGCTTTTGGTACTTTATTTTTTCGTATGCCTTAATTTATTTTTTTTTCTAAATCCTCGCTGAATTGATATCGTATGCATTGTTTTTGTCTTTTTGAAAATTTGTAGTCAATGTCTTACATCTCTTAATCTGCTAAAGGGTAAAAACACCGTTGATTGTGTCTCTTTCTCTAACCTATTTTGGTGATAAAATTTTCTTTTCTAAACAAAAGACTATCTCAAATTAACAACTGGATTTTACAATTGAGATCTTTTCTACCTTGCTACAGTAATTTAGCTTATATTATAATAGTCAAAGTCTTTATGTTACTTCAAGATTTCTTGTTATCTTGTCAATGCATCTCTCATATGATTTTTGATTCTATTTTGTGGTTTATTCTTTCCTATATTAGAGAGTGAGTTTTTCTTCTCTAATATCTGGAAGTTATACTTACAACTAAGAATACTTAAGAGTTTTCGAAAAAGAATCTAGCTTGCAAAAAAAAAAAAAAAAGTGGCCAATGATGCCAAAGCAAAAGATGCGCAATGAAGCCAAATTTAAAAAAAAAAACACAAAGTGTATAAAAAATCAAAAGATGCATAAAGTGCGCCATTCAATGGATAAGCAGCATAAAATGAGCCCATCAAAAAGCAAGCTATCTACCTTTCTTTCAACTCTTAAAACTTAGAAGATTTCATGCATCTCTTGAGATTTTCAAGGACTTGATTTCAAATTTCATGATTGTAACAAACTACTTTGATATACTATTCTATAAGATATTTTTTTGAAACTAGATCGGATATCTTTTTCTTATTCAATTGATTTTTCTGAGTTAGGCCTTTTGATTTCAAAACACGATTTTACCCTAAACGAAGTTTGAGCTTAGGGTTAACATCATCAGATATTTTACCTTTTTTTGGATTTTTGATGTTGTTAACTCATTAACTTACAAATTTTTAAAATCAATCACATAGAAGACTATATCATGTTCATGCCTTGATTTAAAAAAAAAAATTCTTTTCTAGTCTTTTTGTAGTTTGTTATTTTAGTTTTCTATTCTATTTTTGTTTTTGTTTTATTATTTCTTCCTCCTTTTTGTGATGTCAAAAGGGGGAGTAGTCTGCTGTATCATGTACTTTGATTCTGGAATTTAGTAAACTATTTTTTCGTTACACTGCTTCCATTAAATTATCAAAACTGCTTAAACTTTTCTGATTATGATTGCCATCATGAAAAAGGGGGATATTATTTCAAATCTAAGTTTATGGATTAGACTTTTGATGATAGAAAACATTCATAATTATCTGCGACTACCTTGCCTACTAACATTTCAGGACCACAAGATCGAGACTGCAAGCTGAACTAGCTCAAGATGGGGTAGATTAGGTCTGAGTCAATTTGTGTTGTACTTTTTTCCTTTCTTAAGTCAAATGTAATCCTTATGGTGCCTAATGTTAAGTAACATTGCACACACACACCTTGGAAATGTTTCTGACCGTTTCTTAAAGTTTACTATTTTTGATAACTTCGACCGGGACGATATTCATATCGGCTTGGACGATCGGTTAAAAAATAGAAACCCTAATTAGGGCATCCTGGTTAAGGCAGCCGTTATTAAGCACATCATCCTGGACGATCCCCAAACCGGCCAGGACGATAGGATCAAATTAGAAAGAATCGGCCACCAGATCTATTTAGGTAAGATTTATTTTTGGATATCCGCCAGGCCGATCCATTATATTGTCCTGGATGATATAGCATAATTACACCTAAATTAATCTCGCAATTATGAAAAGTAATTAAGGCTGATTAAATGATAACATGGCTGGGCCAATCACAAGATTAGCCGGGATGATGGCGTGGACGATTGACATCAGCCTGCTTCAAATCAGAGAGATGTCCAGAACAATTTGGCTCGGATTTGAACTAATTGGCCAGGACGATATGTTATCAACCTAGATAATGTGAAAATTTTTTTTCTGATCATCCCATGTTGTCCAGGCTGATTTAGCTTAAATTATACTGATAGTACATGACAATAGAAATATCATCCTAGACGATAATATTGATTCTTGAAATTCTATTTAAAGGACCCAAATTTTCTCATGAAAAACACCTTTACCTACAGTCTCGACCTGAGAGAGCCAAGAGAAAATGGAGAGAGAGGGAGGAACTTATGAGGGGGAGTTTGTGAGAGGGATTCACAAAGGTTGCTCCAAGCAAGGTTCCAAGGCATCTTTTCTAATTTTCATCCTTCATCCTTGGGGGTTCAAGGGAGGTATTCTTCAGCAATTGGTCAGGGTTCTCTGCCTTTTTCAGGAAGAAGAAAAAGGAGTTGGGTCCTCTGCCTGCTTCAGGAGGAAGCAAAAGAGTTGGGTTCTCTGCCTCGTCGGGGTTAGCTAAGATGAGTTTTTGTGAGGGCTTCTCCGTCTTGCTGTGGGAGCAAAAGGAGAGTCACTTTTGTAGTGCAATACTCGGAGGGCGCCTCCCGGGAGTGGACGTAGGTCGAGTTGATTGAACCACTATAAATTCTATGTGTTCTTTTCTAACTACATTTATGCATTTATTTTTCTGCACTTTGATTTCTATGGTGATTTTGGTTTATGATTGTGCTTTGGTTAAGAAATTTTTTAAAATACCAATTCACCCCCTCTTGGTTAGCCTCGGGCTAGTTCTTAAGGGCTTAGCATCCCTAACAACCTTTCAAAAATCTTTCCAGAGACCAAATGAGGTAGTGTGCATTGAATCCTTTTACTCTCTCCTAGAATAGGAAGATAACCTATAAATCACTCCCTCATGGAGTAGGAAGAGAACCTTAACATCCTTTTACTCCCTCCTAGAGTAGGAAGTGAACTTTGGAAATCCTTTTACTCCCTCTTAGAGAAGGCAGTAAACCTTGATCTGATGCTGATGAAGATTAATTCCAAAGCCACCAAGGAATTACAAAAGCAGCTGAAGAAGATGATGGAAACTTTGGAGCAACCTTTGTGAATCCCTCATAACTCTCCCTCGTAAGGATCTCTCTCTCTCTAAGGCTCTCTTCTCTTCATTCTCTAAGCTCTTTCTTAGGTCAACCCAACAAAAAAATATATTTAATTAGAGTATTAGAAATATGTAAATAGTGGCCTTCAAAAAACCTTAAATTTCAAGAGTACTATCTTCTATTCATACAATATGATGCACATATCATACGGTACAATCCGTGTAATTTAGACTCATCCAACAAGATTATTCAGATGAGCTGTTCAACTTTTATAACATTTTGTATTGTAGATCAGAACATCATACATTATGAACTATAAAAATTCTTTATGTTCGTTTCAGATGATCCTTGGGATGGCCAACTTTATACATAGGTGATCATCTAGTACTGTGGACATCATATAGTATGATCAGTTTAAAAATCATAGATTTCATTTGGTACGATCTCTGGGATGACCAACTATAATAATTGTCCATGATTTGATAGCCTGACATCGTGGAATTAATTAAGAAATATTTTATATAGGGCATACAGTACAAACCAAATTATACTATGCAATTAGTATATAATTAGTATCTTTCTTAATCTTTAGCAGCTAGGGTTTTGACAGAGCATAATAAATCTTATAGTATGAATTAAAATCGTATAGTATAAAACCAATATCGTACAGTATGAATTACTTAAAAAAACAACTCTCTAAAATTATTTTTATCTCTCCCCCTATATGTAAGGTTACTTAGGAATGATATCCACCAAATTATATACGACTCAAGAAAGGAGAAAATACATAATAAAATAAAAATTAATTTTGACCCTAGTCTATCTAATCTTGAGCTGATCAAAATTGTAAGTGAATGATGGAGCTATTTCTTAAAGCATTAGTACACACAAGAATAAAACAAAATATCATGAAAATAAGAGAAAGTAGTATCAGACACAATAATATTTGTTATCATCAAAATCATATTGCTTGAATAAGGTTTGAAATAAACCACCTCTATGATGCCTATAAATTAAGAAAATAATTTGTTCATCTTTTCATTCCATAACAGACATTACCACTACTAGACTACTAGAAATCTTGTATATGGGCTTATTTGGTCCAATCAGTACACCAGCTTAATTGAAAATAACTTTTGGATATCTGATTGTTGATGATTACTGTAGATACACTAGGTTAGATTTCCCGTACACAAAAGTGAGTCATTTTTTGGAGTTTAAAATGTTCTCCATATGGATTCAAAGAAATTTAGGAGTTATGATATCCATAATCCATAGTGATTATGATGGGGAATTTGAAAAAGAGAAATTTGATTTTTTTTGTAAGAAGTTTAGAATTGAGTATAACTGTTTTTGCCCCTTGGACCTCTTAGTAGAATGGAATAGTTGAAATAAAAAAAATATAACATCAGTGAAATTTGCTAAGGCTATGTTAGCTGATTATTCTCTCCCTAATTTTTTTTGGTTAGAGGTAGTAAATATTGTATGTTATGGTTTGAATAAGGTGAACATTAAATCTAAAGTAAATAATACACCTTATGAGCTACATAAGGATAGGACATAAAATCTTTCTCATTTGGATATCTTTGGGTGTAAATGTTTTGTGCTCATAAATCTTAAATCTCTTTTAGGAAAAAATTGATTCAAAGTCAGATGAATGAGTCTTCTTAGGTTATTTATTTATAGGTAAATCTTATATAATCTTTAATAAAAGGACATTAGTTATAGAGGAGTGCACCGATGTTATTTTTTATGATTTTAATAAATTAAGCAAGCCTATGTTAGAAGATGATGATGAAGTAGAGATACATGAGTAAAGTCTATTGACCTAGGTGATAGAGAAGAACCTCAGGAGCCATTCCCTAGAGAATGGTGATACTCATCTAGTTAACCTAGAGAGCTTATCATAGGAGATTGTTCCATAGGAGTTAGAACTAGGCCAGGACTTAGGAAGGAGGTTTGGAATTCTACATTCATCTTTATACTAAAACCTATAAATATTGAGCAAGCCTTAACTTATGATTATGAGTGGTGGGAAAAATTTATGTCACCACGCAGATTTTGATTTCTCCTATTTTGTAATCGAATATTACATTGAGAATAAAGTACGGTCTCGAGAGTCCGACACAATATTCTACAATGGATTCAATATCAAAATAGGGTTTTGAAAATTGATATTTCTATAATCAAACATAGTTCAAAGAATAACATATCATCTCAAAAAATAAACATAAAATTCTATAGAATATGTTTAAAAATAGAAATAAGTTATTTGAAAAAGTTTATTCATTCTTTTATTTAGATATAACAAGGAGAATATTATATCATCTTGAAAGACGAACATAACATTCTTCAAGACATCCAAAACAAGAATAGATTTTATAAAAATTCATCATTTCTAAAGTTGAATATAACAAGTATAATATTATATTATCTGAAAGATAATAATAATATTCTACCAGTCTATTCAAAATTAGAAATGAGGTTTTAAAAATATCTACGTTCCCAAAGATTCTTCCCTTGTTTTATACGAATAAAACAAGGTTTATTTTAGTCTGGGGTTCTCAAATCCCTATAAGAGCAAGCCCCTATAGTTAATTACATCCTAGGAGAAAAGCTCCTAAGAAAACTCTCGATTAAAGCAGTGATTTCATACCCTTTTGACTACAAAGTAAAAGACAAGGAAATAGAAGCATGAATTTTTCAAGGAGAAAGCTCAATGTTGAACATTTATTAACGGGTCAAAGGAAGAGAAGTAGGAGGCGTCGGATTCTGAGAAGCTCAGAGACAACCTCAGCCTACCCTATGTTGGGCTTTACATTTTAAGAGAAAATTTTATATTTAAGTTGACATTTTATTAGAAATTTGGGATTATATTCCCGGAGGGCGAGGACTTAAGATCTAAAAAGAATCTGCCTCAGAACCTAAATCTAATTTGAGTACTACAAAGTAGTGACCCGAACCTAACTAATGAAGTGCAAATCTGGACTTACCCCGGCCTGGATTGGGGAGCCAGCTAACCACCTAGGCGCTTTAAAACCATATGTC